>NC_043753.1:25848285-25975785 GCF_902148845.1 Salarias fasciatus
GAGCCGTCAGAGGAGTTCTCCTACACCGTGGAGCTGGCAGCGTGAGTGCTGAGCTGCAGGCCGTTCACCCCTTCACCCATTCACCCCTTCACCCCCCCCGCTCCCTGGATGCTTCCTCTGTGCTGCAGACCGGCTGGTTCTCCACCGGTTCTGGTCCTGAAGCGGCTCTGAGGTTCTCCTACCCAGAAGCGTTTCCTCCAAAACGCCTCAAGCATGAATATCCAGGACTGATGCATTGTGGGTAGCGAGCAGGGCGCTGAGTGTGTTTGTCTTTCTGCGCTGACAGGGTGGGCGAGGACAAACGGAGGATCGCCCACTGCGTCCGCTCGTCCCTCGCCACCTGTGACGTGTCCATGTCCCTCACCAAGCTGGACGCCTGCTACACCGCCGACGTCCTGACCGAGCCCCCCCGGGGGACGCCGTCCGACCTGCCCGAGCCCCCCCACAGCAGCTCGCCCCGCTTCTGCCCCCACAGCGACAGTGAGCGAGACACTCAGCTCTGTCCTCTCAGGCCTGTCCTCTCAGCTCTGTCCTCTCAGGACTGTCCTCTCAGGACTGTCCTCTCAGCTCTGTCCTCTCAGCTCTGTCCTCTCAGCTCTGTCCTCTCAGGACTGTCCTCTCAGCTCTGTCCTCTCAGCTCTGTCCTCTCAGGACTGTCCTCTCAGGACTGTCCTCTCGGGACTGTCCTCTCAGCTCTGTCCTCTCAGGACTGTCCTCTCGGGACTGTCCTCTCAGCTCTGTCCTCTCAGGACTGTCCTCTCAGCTCTGTCCTCTCAGCTCTGTCCTCTAAGCTCCGTCCTCTTAGCTCCGTCCTCTCAGGCCTGTCCCATCAGAAGCCTCTGAGACATGTCTGTCCTCCCCAGCTGTCATCGGCAGACCGGACTTCAAGCTGCGGGTGAGCGAGGACCAGCAGAAGACCACGCTGTTCGTCAGCGACCCCCTCACGGCCGTCTTCAGTGATGGACGTCAGCTGAGCGTCCGGGACATCTTCTCGGAGCAGCTGCAGTACCGGGTCACCTACCGCAGGAACAAGAGCACCGGCCAAGTGAGCCGCCGTCTCCGTCTGTCCTCACTGGCGCGTTGTCCGGCGGCTCCACGTTGTCCTTCTGCCTCGTCCTCAGAAAGTCCACACGTCCAAAAGCAACGAGATCGAGCTGAGCGGCCTGGACCCGGGGGAGAGCTACTGCTTCAACGTCCAGGCCTTCATCCCCAGCAGGACCGCCGGCAAGCAGCTGGGGGACATGAGCGAGACACAGTGCTCCCAAGAGGACAACCCCTCCATCTTCAAAGGTCAGTCCAGCAGGAGACCAGCAGAGGTGTCCCCACTCTGCCAGGTGTCCCCTCTCTGCCAGGTGTCCCCTCTCTGCCAGGTGTCCCCTCTCTGCCAGGTGTCCCCTCTCTGCCAGGTGTCCCCTCTCTGCCAGGTGTCCCCTCTCTGCCAGGTGTCCCCTCTCTGCCAGGTGTCCCCACCCTGCCAGGTGTCCCCTCTCTGCCAGGTGTCCCCTCTCTGCCAGGTGTCCCCTCTCTGCCAGGTGTCCCCTCTCTGCCAGGTGTCCCCTCTCTGCCAGGTGTCCCCACCCTGCCAGGTGTCCCCTCTCTGCCAGGTGTCCCCACCCTGCCAGGTGTCCCCTCTCTGCCAGGTGTCCCCTCTCTGCCAGGTGTCCCCTCTCTGCCAGGTGTCCCCTCTCTCAAAACAACTTTTCGAAAATGGCTCCCAAAGTGGAAAGTTTAGAAAACTCTGTAAATGAGGGTTAATGAGACTTTCTGGAGAAAAGCATGAAAGCTCCTGGTCCTGGTCTTGGTCTTGGTCCTGGTCCTGGTCGTGGTCTTGGTCTTGGTCTTGGTCCTGGTCCTGGTTCCAGTCCATATTCTCCAGGTCCTGGTCTCAGTGTTCTCCATTGTTAATGTTTAGTGTGTGTTGTTCTCTGTCGTTTCATACAGCAGCTCCACCTAGTGGAGTAACATGAAAACAACATGGTTTTCAGTGTTTTCAGCTGTTGCCATGGAAACAGGCATAGTTTTCTCCAGCTGTTGCCCTGTGAGTGAGTCCAGAGAAGGAGGGTCTGGCTGGTGGAGCTGGTTTTAAAAATGTCTTCTTTGTGTGTGTGTGTGTGTGTGTGTGTGTGTGTGTGTGTGTGTGTGTGTGTTTGTGTGTGTGTGTGTGTGTGTGTCACAGTGTATTCGGTGGGGGTGATCGCCTGTGCCATCTTCCTCATCCTGCTGCTCATCGGAATCGTCATCGCCGTGGCCGTGGTCTGCTGCAAACGCCGGAAGAGCAGCCTGAAGAGCGGGAAGGAAGGAGTACCGCTCCAGAACGTCTAGACACACACACACACACACACACACACACACACACACACACACACACACACACACACACACACACACACACACACACACAGCGTGCCATACATGTGGGCTGTTCCTCTGTCTGACACTGGAAAAGATCCTCGCTGGTTTCTGTGAAACTGAACATGAACTGTTGATTCGTCCTTCTGAGACTTTACTGTAGGATGTCTGCTGAACACACTGCTGTCTGAACACGCTGCGGTGTGTGAACACGCTGCGGTGTGTGAACACACTGCGGTGTGTGTCCTTCCTGTCGGGGAGTGGTACCTCTGATGAAATGATCACTACCAGCTGGTTTTATTTATTTATTGTATAACGGGGAACGTGGGGCTCTGATCAGCACAACTTATTTTTCTATCCAATCTCTTATTTATTGTGTTTTAAAGGAAAATATTCATTTAAATGGTTTTGTTGGTTGTTTTGTTACTTCAGACTGCTGTATATTTTATGTGATGAAATTCTGCAGAGGAAATAAATTATTTACAGAACAGGACCAGTTCAATTCAATTCATCTTTATTTATACAGCACCGAACACAACAGTCAGTTCTCGACTGCATTTACTGAGAAACCCAACAGATCCACATGAAGAGACTGAGGGAAGGAAGGACTCCCTTTTAACAGGAGAACCCTGCAGAACCAGGCTCAGAGGAGACTTCCTGTAGAACCAGGAACCTGCTCTACTGAATAGAAAGCTCATGTTCAGATGAGCTCCAGAGGCTCCACTGATGGGTTTCACGGCTCCATCAAGGCCCAAATCACCAAGTGCAATGCAAAGCATCAGACCTGATGGACAGTCTGATGGACCGTGACCAGTGTCCTCCGTCCCTGTTCCTGCACAGCTAACATGTTCTAGTTCTCTTCCTCCCTGAGCTCTGATCTCGGCCCAGGGATGATGAGTCTGCAGACCCCTGGTCTCCACTGTACCACAGACAGCACTGTAGTTCACTATGCAGTCCTGTGGCGCCCCCTTGAGGTTGCAGGGAAGAACTGTGATTTGAATTACAGGGTGTGCAGAATTATTAGGCAAATGAGTATTTTGACCACACCCTCCTCTTTCTGCATGTTGTCCTACTCCAAGCGGTAGGGGCCTGAAAGCCTCCTACCAGGTGATGTCATCTCTGTAATGAGAAGGGGTGTGGCCTAATGGCATCAACATCCTATATCAGGTGTGCAGAATTATCAGGCAGCTTCCTTTCCTTTGGCAGAATGAGTCAGAAGAGAGATTTGACAGACTCTGAAAAGTCAAAAAGAGTGAGATGTCTTGCAGAGGCTTCTGAGGCGTGATCATCGGACAATCAAGCGTTTCTTCAAAATAGTCAACAGGATTGCAGGAAGCGTGATGATAAAACAAGGTGCAAAATAACCGAACATGAAGTGAGGAAAATCCAGTGTGACGCTGCCGAGATGCCACTCGCCATCAGTTCTGCCATCTTTCAGAGCTGCAGCGTCACTGGAGCGCTGAAAAGCACCAGGTGTGCAACACTCAGGGACATGGCCGAGGTGAGGACGGCTGAAAACCACCACTGAACAAGACACACAGGAGAACACGTCCAGACCGGGCCCAGAAAGACCATAAGACTGGTTTGTCTAAGGTTTTATGGACCGATATAACGAGGGAGAGTCTCTATGGGCTTGTGGGACCTTTTCGGGTTGAGGATGGAGTCCAGCTCAACTCCCAGTCCTGCTGCCAGCTTCTGGAAGAGACACCTTGTTTCAGCAGTCGTAGAGGAAGACGTCAGCATTGTTCAAGAAAAACATGATTTTCATGCAGGACACAGCTCCATCACACCCCTCCCAGTCCTCCACTGCGAGGCCAGAAAAGGTCTAACAGAAGAAAAAACAATGACGTGGCCTCCCGGTTCACCTGATCTGAACCCCATAGAGAACCTGTGGTCCCTCATCAGATGTGAGATCTACAGGCAGCTGAGCCCACCAGAGTAACGGGCGTATGGGATAGGAGATGCTAGCGCGGTAAGGCGAGGGAAGGGGGCATATGCCGCCTGCACGGCAAACGCAGAGGGCAAGCTAGCAGCTGGGCAGCACCGCTCAAGAGGGAAACAGCCGACCGGCTACACCTGCTCAGACTGCCCTGTAGGGGCACCACCTGTTGGAGTACCAGGTGCCCGGGACAGAAGACGGTGGTGCAGTAAGCCGAGGGAAGGCGGCATACGCTGCCTGCATGGCAAGCACAGATGAGTGAGTTAGCTGCCTAGCTGTACCATACACGGGAGAGGAGAATGATCATCCTGCGACTCCCGCGGTAGCGACGCCACACGTCGACGCAACAGGTGTGCAATCCCAAAGTATGGCAGAACGGCAAGCCGCTAGGAACGCCGGCCACACAGCAACGGTCCAAATAGCAAACACCAAGACAAGGAAGGCTATGCTCAGCTCAGGAATACACGACATTCTTCCTGACGGTGACATTCAAGCGCCGCGGTGGAGATGGGATGGGTCAGCTACGACCACACCGTCACAAGGCTCCCAGCAACCCAGCTATATGATGTCGAACAGGCACTTCCTGTATCTTCAAGCCTTGAACTGAACGCGAGAAGACAAAAGGAGCTGGGCCTGGGTCGGACACCGGAACTTATGGAGGTTCCTTGGTCACCCAGGGGTCACGGGTGACGTTGTACTTGAACAACGTCACCACATACTCGAACTGCGCATGGTGAAGGGAATATTCCAGAGCTTTAAGCACCGCCGCTGGCGGTCAGTAGGGATGAAATAGAACCAACTCTGATACAACACAACAATCAACACAACATGAAATGTATGATGATGAATGTATGATGAAATGTATAGCCGACTTTCATCATTCAATCGCTGGTTGTCCAGATGGAGTGAGGAAAACGGAGTTATTTTTCTAAACAACTGGTGCACCTTCTGGGGAAAGCCTGGGCTCATCCGCAGGGACGGCATCCACCCAACTTTGGATGGTGCAGCCCTTTTAGCTCACAATATGGCTGATCGGCTTAGTACCCTAAATTGACAAACCAGCTATGAGCCCCGGGCGCAGAGCAGTCCTGTAGAACGCTCCTCTGTTGATCTTGTTGATCCCGTCACTAATCCTGCTCCCGGATTTTTACAAGTCAAGCATGGAGGTTTACCTAGGCTAACAGAGACTGAGTCTGTCCAAAGTGCTCAAAGCATTAGAAAAAAGTCAATGGGTAAAAAGCTTAACACCTGTACGAGACAGAATAACTCTTCCAGTAGGAAATACATAAAATGTGGTCTACTAAACATTAGAGCAATCTCCACTAAATCTCTGTTAGTTATCGGTGACAATAACATTGATCTCCTTGCTCTAACAGAAACTTGGCTTCAGCAAGATGATTATGTGAGGCTCAATGAATGTACCCCTCCAACCTATGTTAATTTCCAAACAGCTAGATCAACAGGTCAAGGTGGAGGTGTGGCAGTGATATCACACTCCAGTCTTCTTCTTAAACCCAAAACTAATGTTAAATTCAACTTTTTTGAAAGCTTAATACTAACGCTTACTTGTCCAAATTGGAAGAATCAAAAAGCTGTGCTATTAATTATTGTGTATCGACCTCCTGGTCCTTACTCTGACTTTTTAACTGAGTTCTCAGAGTTTTTAAGCAATATAGTTGTAGCACGCCCCCCGGTTGAAGGATGACACTTTTAACTGATGAAAACTCCGGATTTAATGGCAATAAATCTTCATCTTCACCGTAAGAGCTTGTGCCTCATTAGGGGGCTGCTAATTACAAAAATACAATGAAATAACAAAAATACAAAACTGATTTCTCCGTTCCTTTTCAAACTCCGCTCCATTCATTCAACCGTTGTCAAGCAACCTCACCAAAAAACGTCTTTTTAGGAAACAGTGCTATCAAAATAAAAGCATCATATATCAAAACCGGAAGTTCATCTCCGCTGACAGCAAACAAACATTGGTCGTACAGCTCAACAAAATAAAAGACAGGAATCATGTGAATCGAACATTGAAATGAAATTATGGTTATTTACACTCCCACCAAAATTATGTGTGTTGATTTACATCACAGCAACAACAAATAATTTTTTTTAAAGAATATAACATATTTCATATAACATGTAACACAACAAACTAGTACCTTAACAACTTTCTAACAACAATACCAGTTTTTGCACAGGACGCTCTACAATTGATAACTTAGTAGAGCGTTGACCTTTGTGATTTAGTTTACTGTCTCCAAGTGCGAGCTTCACTTTACGCACAAGTCCATCTTTTCCACAGACAGTCTCTAAAACTCGTGCAAGTCTCCATTCTCCTCTGGGCACTTGTTCATCCACGTCCAACATAACATCACCCACTTTTAGATTCTTCTTTGGTGAGTGCCACTTTTGCCTGGAAATGATGTTGTGAACATATTCTCGTCTCCAGCGGCTCCAGAACTGTTCTGCAAGGAATTGCACGCGGCGCCATCTTCTTTTGCCATACAAGTCCTCCTTTGGAAAGGTGCCAGGTGGTGGTAATGGTGCATTGGACTTCATGTGGAGCAGATGATTGGGAGTTAGTGGTTCTAAGCTGTCAGGGTTATTCAAGTTTTCAACCGTCAGGGGTCGACTGTTGACTATGACCATAGCTTCATAGAATAAAGTCCGTAATGAAGCATCATTGAGTCTCCCATGAGCAAGTGACAGAGTAGTATTCAGAACACTTCTGACAGTTCTTATCTGACGTTCCCACACTCCTCCTGCATGACTGGAGTGGGGTGCATTCATTACAAAGTCACATTGTCTTTCACACAAAAAAGTATTTAGTCTCTGAGTGTCTAGTTCATTTAAGGCTGCTCTAAATTCATTTTGAGCACCAACAAAGTTTGTTCCTTGGTCACATTGGATTTGTCGGACTGCACCTCTGATTGAAATAAAACATCTCAAAGCGTTAATAAATGCATCTGTTGACAAGTCCTCCAAAAATTCTATGTGTACAGCACGAGAACAAGAGCAGGTGAACAAGAGTCCATAACGTTTGTGTTGTTTCCTTCCTTCTGTTGTCATAAATGGACCAAAACAGTCCATGCCACAGTGTGTGAAGGGAGGAGAGGGCTCTACACGTTGAGGAGGTAAGTCACTCATTCTCTGACCTTCTGGAGCTTTGCGGAGTCTGCGACAGGTCACACACTGACGGATAAAAGAAGCAACGGTTTTACTCATTCCAGGAATCCAGTATCCATTTGATCTGATTTCATTTATGGTGAATCCTTTTCCTTGGTGTTTTACTTTGTCATGACAGTGGGATATTATTAGTTTGGCTGCATAATGATCCTTTGGGATCACAATGGGGTGCTTGAAAGAGTCACTTGTTGGTGAATGTTGAAGTCTCCCTCCCACCTTGAGGAGACCATCTGTGTCGACAAAAACATCCAGTTTAAACAGTTTGTGGCGATGTGGAAGCTGTTTTCCCTTACTCAACAGTTTTATTTCTTGTTCATATGTTTGACTCTGCACATCATGAATGATCACATATTCAGCTTTTTCCTTTTCACTCACTGTAGCTGGTGCATTTGATTTGATTTGTTTAGCTCTTCTTATAAGATGTGCTACAGCTTTGACTGCTTTGGACCATGACGAGAACTTACTCAGACGTCCTGCGAGACTTGCAGTGTCTGTGACTTTAGTAAACATTGTCTGTACTTTTCTGACTTCTGGATCTCCAACAGCCAGCTCCAGCTCAACAGTTTGTGGTGTGGGTAGTTCATTTTTCCACAAAAAGGAGGGGCCAGTGAACCAGCTAGACTTAATTAATTCATTGACTGTTGTGCCCCTTGATGCACTGTCTGCTGGGTTCACTTCTGATGGCACATAAAACCACTGCGTTGGGTTTGTACTTTGTCTGATTCTTTGGACCCTGTTAGCTACAAAGGTGTGAAAACGGCGTGACTCATTGTTTATATAGCCCAATACCACCTTTGAGTCAGTCCAAAAATATTCTTTCACATCATGACAGAGTTCTGCCCTTAACATATTACTGACTGAGACAGAAACTGCGGCTGCTGTTAGTTCAAGTCTGGGGATTGTGGTTAGCTTAGTTGAAGAAACTCGGGCTTTTGCTATTACCAGAGAGCAGTGAATTTCATCTTTAGCATTTTTGGCTCTCAGATAACTACATTGTCCATAACCACTTGAGCTCGCATCTGAAAAATGATGCAGTTCTATTTCCTTTGGCTCACCAAAACTAACAGGTAAGTAACAGCGAGGTATATTTAGCTTTTCTACATTTACAAAGTCAGTTAGCCAGTTCTCCCACCTAGGTTTTAGAGTGTCTGGCAGAGGTTCGCCCCAACCAATACCATGTTGGCACATTTCTTGTAAGATTCTCTTTCCATTCAGTATATACGTTCCTTTTCAAACTCCGCTCCATTCATTCAACCGTTGTCAAGCAACCTCACCGAAAAACGTCTTTTTAGGAAACAGTGCTATCAAAATAAAAGCATCATATATCAAAACCGGAAGTTCATCTCCGCTGACAGCAAACAAACATTGGTCGTACAGCTCAACAAAATAAAAGACAGGAATCATGTGAATCGAACACTGAAATGAAATTATGGTTATTTACAATAGTATTGACTCATAACAAGATCCTTATAATAGGTGACTTTAGCGTCCATGTGGATGATTCTGGTGACAGTTTGAGTAATGCGTTTATTGCAGTATAGGGCCTGGGATCGTGATGTCATCACTCGGAGTTACGGCCATGTTGGCCGCTCTCTCCCGTTGTTTACATGGACCGCGAACGCACTGTGTCCAGACGTGCTGTCATCGCTCGTGCGGACACATTCGCTATTTTTTTCAATCTACAATTACCCTATCTACCAACCCTGCCCAGACGTTGTTGTGTTGTCGGTTGTGATAGCAGAACACACGATTGCCAGGGTAAAAAGATCCAAAACGGACTTTGTTTTTATCATTTTCCTGCTTGGAAGCGCCATCAAGGAGAAGGAGTTTCTGCACTGACTAAATCTCGCCGTCTTGCTTGGATCGCGGCTGTAAGACGACCAAACTTAACCTTTCATTGCATTCTAATGTGGGACTTATATGCGCGTAGGTAAAGATTCCTGTCTTCACAAAATTCCGCTGTCAGCTGGATGCAAGAGATGTGGAGAGCACCAGAAAAATTGCCCACCTCCTCATTCACGTCGAAAGGGTAATCGGAACCATCTGCAACAAATACACTGTTATCTGTGAAAGCAACAATTCACAAGGTTTTGCCCTGCAAGGATGAGGATGTGACTTTCCTTGATAAGATAGTTACTGTATGTTGCGCGCTTACGAACACGAGCCCAAGCTGCTGAAATGAATACCTGTTAAGTGGAGCTATAAGAGTCTGTGGTATCCTTACCCACTATTTTTTAAAGGTGCATTAAGGAGTTTTACAACCTTAAAAATACTTATTTTCCACCATAAATATGATACACATTTTTAATGCTGTGTACAATGTGCCCTGACATTTTCATTACCAGAACCTCTAACAGCGCTAAATTGTCACTTGAAAGTCACAGTGCCGGTCCGGCTCCAGCATTTTTTTGGGTAGAATTTGAAAGGAATGACGTAATGCACGCTCCGGCTGGTTAGGTTTCGTTTTGTCCGCCATTACTCCGCCAGATGCTTAGTGAGCAACAACTGAGCAGGATCTTCCAGAAAGTCAGAACAGACTGGCTTCTAGCACTGCCACAGCTCCACACAGACTCCACCAGGCAGAAGACACTTACATTTTACTCGAGCGCTTCTAAACGAGCGAGGAAGGAGTTCCCCTCTTCCGTGCACGCGAGCCACAGGGACGAGTTTTTCACTAAGCTGCATTACGCCCAAGGCCTGCAGGGGGCGCTGTTTCGCATAAAATGTGCAAACTCCTTAAGGCACCTTTAAATAAACACACTGAAATGTATTTCAGTTGTTTGTTTGTTTTTTTTTTTTTGGTGTTTATTGAAATGAAGTGTCTCGTAACAAATGCAGCCTGCGGTCATAAATATATTCTGTCAAAATGAACAAAATGACAGGTAGTGCAAAGGAAATATTTAAACATAATACTGTTAAGAGGAGAAAATAAAGTTAATAATACAGAATAAATAGCAGTTTTTCAAAACTACATAAAAGGGTGTGTGTAAAACTTGCAAAATGTTTGACATGAAAAAAATGTGCATATTAAGACAATGTTATTTGTAAAAAATACTCTCAAAATGAACACAAACAACAGTAGTGCAAACAGACAAATAGAATAAAAGGAGGAAATATAAATATAAAAGGAGAAAATTTCTAAATGTATCCTATAAACTCAGCTACAACACAACTGAAGAAAATACAGTAAGTTGATAACCGTTCCAACTGTTAATAACTGCGATTTTTTTCAAGATAACGGCTCCTGGCTTCCTTATTAAGCGTAAGTTGATATTTATCCGACCCTTTTCGGCATTTCAGCATTTTTTCTTGCTTTCTGCAGCTCTACTCGTACGTCTTCTCCTGCTCGTGTCTGGGTTAGTTATGTGTTTGTTTACACTCGTGAGCGGCCAACATTTCCACCACTCCCCACAATGCAAAACGTGATCCCAAGCCCTATTAGATAGCATCGGTTTCACTCAAAATGTTGATGAATCCACTCATAGTCACAAGCACACCCTGGATCTGGTCTTAACATATGGGATAGAGGTCAGTGACCTAAATGTTCTCCCTCAGAACCCCATACTCTCAGACCATTTTTTAATTACTTTTCAGGTTTTGATTGAAGACTACTCTGCTCAAAAAGATAAAATTCAGCTGATACGGACATTATCTGAAAAATCTGTGGCTCGGTACAAAGAATTGATCCAGCCTGCATTTGCTGCATTATCTTGTGAACTCACAGAAATAAGCTTATTGACCAGTGGTGATAATAGTGATCAGTTTGTTGACAGTGCTATGCACTCACTAAAATCTGCCCTTGACGTAGTGGCCCCGTTGCAGCTAAAAACCAATCGACCCAGGCGCGTTGCTCCATGGTTTAATTCTGAAACCCGTGTTCTCAAACAAAAAACTCGGCAATTAGAAAGACTGTGGCGTAAATCTAAATCGGAACAATCTCTGAAGGCCTGGAAATGTAGCTTGCTAAGCTATAAACAAATTCTTTTTAAAGCCAAGACATTATATTACTCTCGTTTAATAGAAATAAACAAAAATAACCCTCGGTTTCTGTTCAACACTGTAGCCAGACTGACAAACAGTCATACTGCAGTGGAACCAGTAATCCCAGAATCTTTAAACTGCCATGACTTTCTTAAATTCTTTAATGATAAAATCATAACCATCAGAGGTAAAATCAGTGAAGCGCTTTCCTCAGATCAAGCTCAGGGAATCCAGCCACTGCCGCCACCTGAAATACCTGAAATACTAGAGAGTTTCTCATCGGTAGATGGGGCTGAGATTACTTTGATTGTAATGTCTTCTAAAACTTCGACCTGTCTCCTAGATCCAATTCCAACTAAGCTTTTCAAAGATATCCTTCCAGTTATCTTAAATACGATCATAACTATAATAAATACCTCTCTAGAAAATGGCTATGTGCCACAGTCATTTAAATTCGCAGTAATCAAACCACTGCTGAAAAAACCTAATCTTGATCCTGATATTCTAGCTAACTACAGACCGATGTCAAATCTGCCTTTTATTTCAAAAGTCCTGGAAAAAGTTGTGGTTAAACAGCTTTACCGCCACCTACAGGACAATAGTTTATTTGAGAAATTTCAGTCAGGATATAGAGCTTATCACAGCACTGAGACTGCGTTAGTTAAAGTCACTAATGACTTGCTATTGGCGGCTGACGCAGGTCTAGTCTCAGTCCTGGTTCTCCTAGACCTCAGTGCAGCTTTTGATACAATCGACCACAATATTCTCCTGCAGAGGTTAGAATGTGAGGTTGGCATCAGAGGAAAAGCCCTCTGCTGGTTCAAATCCTATTTATCTAATAGGTACCAATTTGTTCACGTTAACCAACAGTCCTCACCGTGCTCCCAGGTCAGTTATGGGGTTCCTCAAGGGTCCGTGCTCGGGCCAATTTTATTTCTGTTGTATATGCTTCCTTTAGGGAACATAATTCGATGTCACGATATCAATTTTCATTGCTATGCAGATGACACACAATTGTATTTATCTATGAAACCTGATCAAACTAATCAAATAGACAGACTCAGTGACTGTATCAGAGAAATTAAATCCTGGATGACTACGAACTATCTCCGTCTTAATCCTGGCAAAACAGAGGTCATTATACTAGGCCCCCATAAACTGAGAGAGTGTCTATCTGAACAGATTATTACCTTAGATAACGTCAGTGTATCCTCCTCCTCTACTGTCAGGAACCTCGGGGTCTTATTTGATCAGGATATCTCCTTTAAAGCACACATCAACCTGGCTTGTAAGACAGCATATTTCCACTTGCGCAACATAGCTAAAATAAGAAACATTCTAGTTGGTTCAAAATGCTGCCGCCAGATTATTAACCAGAAGTAGAAGACGTGAACACATTACTCCCGTTCTAAAATCTCTTCACTGGCTTCCAGTCGAGTTTAGAGTCAGATTTAAAATCCTTCTCCTCACTTACAAAATCCTAAATGGGATGGCTCCAACCTATCTCCAAGATGCTTTAACGCCTTATCAACCAATCAGAGCACTTCGCTCTCAAAATGCAGGGTTACTGGTGACTCCTAGAGTCTCTGAATGGACACTAGGTGGAAGAGCCTTTAGCTATCAGGCACCGTTTTTATGGAACCAGCTTCCAAGTGGTGTCAAAGAGGCAGACACAGTCTCCACATTTAAGGTTAGGCTCAAGACGTTTCTCTGCGATGCAGCCTATGATCAGGTCAGCTAGGGACTCTAAACCATCATGATTAAAATCTGCCCTAGGAGCTAGAATGCTGTGGGAAGTACGGTGCACTGAGCCCTGTCCTCTAATGTCTGAATGTTATTCCCTTTAGTCCGTTCATTGCTTTTCACCTGCTGTCCCCCCCTTCGAGGGGGAGTCTTCTCCAGTTTCAGTTGCTGACTCCACTATTACGAGGGCCTACGAACAAGCTCCGTCTGGACCGGGAGGACACTCCTGTCGCTGCTGTGCCCGCGGACTGGCTTCGGTTCTACTTCTGGGATCCGTGGTTCTTGTGCTGGACCGTCCAACGGACTGTCCTCAACATTGTCCTAGGCTTTACTTCTTATTGTCTCATGCTAGCTGTTGCCAAAGCTGTCCGTCCCTGGGAGAGGGATCCCTCCATACTGTGGTTCTCCCCAAGATTTCTTCTTTTCCCACTGGGTTTCTGGAGTTTTTTCTTGCTGGATGTGAGGGTCTAAGGCGGTGGTTGCTTTGTTTTGTCTCGTTACTGTGAATTTGACATATTAACATTATGCTTATGCACTGTTTTTATTTTTACCAACCAATGTAACATCTTGAAGCCTCTGAGGCAGCTGTTGTTGTGATACTGGGCTGTACAAAAATACATTGATTGATTGATTGATTGAACATCAACACACGGCAACACAACAATCAACACAACAATCAACACACAGCAACACAGCAATCAACACAACAATCAACACAACAATCAGCACATGGCAAAAACAACGATCAACACAACATCAACACACAGCAACACACGCATTTCAACGTACACTTGAGAAGCTGAAGTCCACTGAGGTTAAAGGTCATAAACCCAAAAGACCAAATCTGATTCCACTGTCCTCAGAAACAACAGGATCAACTGTCAACATGTGGTCTGCTAATTGCATTTTGTCTTTATTTTACTCAAAGTTCCAACACTTTCCGGAATTGGAGGACCGCTCGGACATAAAAACTGAAATCAAAGATTTTACTAATAGATCCATAAAGTAATTATGAGGTAATGACAGTAAACATTGTGCAAAGAATTGCAATGAAGTCTAAACACTGAGAGACACTGGAGGTGAGCGCAGCGCCCTCAGGTGGAGCGGCGGGGGATCTCTGCGCGGAACGCACACGTCTGGTCCGTCTGCAGGAAGCTGACCGTCATGTGGCGCTCGGTGACCTGGAAGTGGGCCAGACCCCCCACCGAGCCGTTGACGGGGCTGGAGTACAGCTGCCAGGACAGAGGGACGCTGTCTCTGTGCCGAGTGGACGGGTCGCTGACCACCCCACTGCCGCTCACCACATACGAGCTCCCATCATCCTCTCTGATGAACTGTTGGAGGAAGAACGACACACTGAGCCCATGTGTTGGCAGTAGGTGGCGGGTTTAATTCCCTGTCTCCCCCGTCCACATGTCAAAGTGTCCCTGAAGTCCACACAGCCTGAGACAACACACACCATCATTCTGGAATCTGAGAAGCTCAATAGAACACAGCAGAATTGATTCTCTTTGTTTTTTAGTTTAACAAGTGAAGGGAGATATGTCATTTAATCTGTACATTCACTAAAAGCATTATGGGATCTACTGAGAGCAAATTGTGGATAGATCACAAAGATCCGTACTCAACTGTTTTCCCCACAACCCTGTACCGTCTGATCACCTCCTGATATCATTTCAGTTTACGTTAACTGGCTTTAAAGCTCCTGGAGGAAACAATCAATATAGGAGATGTCTGTCAGACCAAGTTCAAAGAAATGATCCATCAGTAATAACTTCATTCCATCTGTGGACCCAATGACAGCAGCTGTAGAACCGACAACTGCAAACATTAAAGAGACCAGCAGGAAAACTAGAGAGGAAATGATGTCTAACTCAACTAGCAGTGTTTCGTACTGCCTGGAAAGAAAGTCCATTAACCTATAAAAAACTCTACTTAAAACTGGAACTGCCAACTATTCATCCTTAATAGAAGAAAACCAGAACAACCCCAGGTTCCTCTTTAATGCCAAGTGGTCACAGACCAACCAACCACATCCTCAGATAATAATAATAATAATAAACTTTATTTGCATAGCACCTTTCTAGATCATTGTGTCACAAAGTGCTTTACACAACATTAACAACAAGGGATAAAAACACAGAGCAGAAAACACAAAAACAGGAAAAGAAACAACAGAATCAGAGAAAAGCAAGACTAAAGAGATGTGTCTTAAGCTGCTTTTTAAAGGAGTCGACAGAGTCTGCTGATCTTAGATTGATTGGGAGGGAGTTCCAGAGAGTGAGCGAGCAAAACAGGTGGAGTACTGCTAGATGGACGAAAGCCTCGCCAATGTATCAGAAGACAGCTCTGAGGAAGAGCTCTGTCAGTAGAGCCTGACTCACAACTATCCAGCTTCATCCTATAGAACTCTCTGAGTTCTTCATCTAAACCTACAACTTGTCTATTGATCCAATCCCAACCAGACAGTTTAAAGACATTTTCCCTCTGGTCAGTACATCAGTATTAGATCAGATCAACCTATCTTCAGTAACAGGCTTTGTTCCACAGGCCTTTAATGTTGCTGATATTAAACCTCTTCTTAAAGAACCCACTCTTGACTCAGGTGATGTAATTCAGTTTTATCTATTAGTTCCAAACAGCCACTCCTGCAGCTTTCGTTTTTCTCTGTTAAAGAGTCTTGAAACGACTGTTGTGTATAAATAAAGCTGAATTGAACAGAATTTCAAGAAGAGTGTAAAGAAAGGACAGACTACTCAGGTGCTTGGAGAGCTGAGCGTACCTGCAGATCATGGTCGTGGCCACTCAGGTACGCACTGACTTTGTATTTCTTGAGCAGGGGCCGCAGTCTGCTGACCAGGCAGGACGTGGGGCCGTGGTTTCCTATGGACCACACGGGGAAGTGACCGGCCACCAGCAGGTAGTCTGACCTGGAACAAAGCAGACACTAACATGACACAGCAGGGGACACTCCTCTGTCTTCAGGCAGCCACTCGTAGCTCATCATGTTTACAGACGGGCAATTAACAATACTGAACACAACATTAAAATCTCTTCCGCTGGTTGCTGGTGATCCATGTTTGAAGGCAATGCACAGCAACAAGGAAGGTTTAGCAGCTGGCGAAGCTAATAGCTAACAGAAGGTCCAGACGCTCCCCGGTCAGTCCACGCATTCGTCACCTCTGTCTCATTTCTGGGAGGCTCCAGCTCTCTCCAGCGGTCGGTACAGTTTCAACAATCAATCAATCAATCAATCAATTTATTTTTGTATAGCCCAGTATCACAACAACAGTTGCCTCAGAGGGCTTCAAGATGTTACATTTGTCGGTAAAAGTAAAAACAGTGAATAAGCATAATGGTAATATGTCAATATTTACAGTAACGAGGCAGAACGAAGCAACCACCGCCTTCGACCCTCACATCCGGCAAGAAAAAACTCCAAAAACCCAGTGGGAGAAGAAGAAATCTTGGGGAGAACCACAGTATGGAGGGATCCCTCTCCCAGGGACGGACAGCTTTGGCAACAGCTAGCATGAGACAATAAGAAGTAAAGCCTAGGACAATGTTGAGGACAGTTCGTTGGACGGTCCAGCACAAGAACCACAGATCCCAGCAGTAGAACCGAAGCCAGGCCACAGCATGTCTTCATGCTTCAACACTTCATGTCCTGAAAACAAGTTTTCGTCTGGCTGAAAGTCGGATCAGAGTGGAGCTGCTTCATCAGCTTTAGCAGGTGCCTGGAGTGACGGCCAGCAGCGAGCCGGGACTCCAGTCCCCTCTGGACCGGACTTCCCTGCGCGACACGCTGTGACTGCTCATTTATTTCCTCCACGTTCACCGTCCATCAAAACAGGAAGTGCACTTCTTCTCCACTCTCATGCTGCTGTTTGGTCTGATGGTTCCCTCTGGGGGGGAAGTCTACTGCGTACATGTTTATTCATGCAGTTCCTCCAGGAGAGAACATGGACCTGAAGGTTCCTGCTACCATTGGCTGACGGACATCAGTGGAGGAACTGGAGGTGTGTGAGGGCCTACCTGCTGCCGGACAGCTTGGTGTTGATCCAGGCCCACTGCCGATCGGCCGCTCTCTCACTCTCTGGCCCCGAAGGCTGCAGGTGGTCGTAAGTGTTTCCACACAAGACCACCGTGTCGATCATCAGCACGCTCACCGAGACGTTCGCTACTGGAACTCTGAAGTGGAGGTCATAGTAGAGGTCTGGGTAGTTCCTACACACAACAGACACACAACGACAGCTTCATCTGGATCTGCTGTTAGCAGGAGGATGTAGGACTACGATCCAGACTCTGCTGTTAGCAGGAGGATGTAGGACTACGATCCAGACTCTGCTGTTAGCAGGAGGATGCTGTTCTAGCTGGAGGGGTCCTGCAGTGGGCTCCAAGGCCTCATTTTACACGTTTCCAGTGAAAAAACATTGTTTTCATCTTTTCGTTTCAGAAAAGTTTCATGTTTGCAGGCAAACCTGTAAACTGCATCAATTACAATGCTTCTGCTGTTTCCATGGAAACAGCAGAAGCATTGTAATTGATGCAGTTTTCATCTTGGTCCACTAGGTGGAGCTGTTTGTTCTTGTAATGAAGCCACACACTCCTGCTGCTACATGAACTACACCTAGCAGCAGTTTTTACAGAGCTTCAGCAGAGCCCAGGGTCCATCGCCTCCACCCACTCACACACAATACACACTGTTCGTTCAGGTTTGGAGGTGTGTGTGTGTGTGTGTGTGTGTGTGTGTGTGTGTGTGTGTATACCATCGCTGGGACACATTGGAATACGCCATCTGAGCCGAGATGTTGCCTCTGTGGTCATGATTGCCTCCAGTCAGGTACCAGGGGACCCCCAGCAGGGCCGGCTGGGAGAAGACCCCCTCGAAGGTGTGCTGAAGAGGGACAGCTTCAGGTTACTCCGGTATGTGGAGGATTCCTCCAAAACGTGATCACTGAAAAGTGTTTCTGCATGGCTGCATCTGCCGGCCTGTTTCTAGCTGGAGGGGTCCTGCAGTGGGGCGATGGAGGGCGATCTGAGCGCCGGGGGCTGAGCAGAGCTTCCAGCTGAGGCGCTCCTCTGACTGAACAGCTTCCTGTCTGATGCCCCACCCAGCAGGTCCACCCCGTCCGCCCCCCGTCCACCCTGCGTCCACACCTTAAAGCGGGGGTCGTCCACGCTCTCTACTCCACTGAAGTAGAAGTGGTCTCCCAGGCTGAGGACGAAGTGGAGTCCCTCGGACCGGGCCAGGTAGTCCAGGACTGCAGCCACTTCCTGTTCATGAGGAGTGTAGTATGGAGGGAGGGGCATCCCCCCCCAGTCTGCCAGGACAGCGAAGGACAGACCACCAGGGGACAGACCAGCAGAGGACAGGCCGCCTGAGGACACAACAGCAGAGGACAGAATAGAAGAGGACAGACCGCCTGAAGACAGAATAGAAGAGGACAGACCGCCTGAAGACAGAATAGAAGAGGACAGAATAGAAGAGGACAGACCGCCTGAGGACAGAATAGAAGAGGACAGACCGCCTGAAGACAGAATAGAAGGGGACAGACCGCCTGAGGACAGAATAGAAGAGGACAGAATAGAAGAGGACAGACCGCCTGAGGACAGAATAGAAGAGGACAGACCGCCTGAAGACAGAATAGAAGGGGACAGACCGCCTGAGGACAGAATAGAAGAGGACAGAATAGAAGAGGACAGACCGCCTGAGGACAGAATAGAAGAGGACAGACCGCCTGAAGACAGAATAGAAGAGGACAGACCGCCTGAGGACAGAATAGAAGAGGACAGACCGCCTGAAGACAGAATAGAAGAGGACAGACCGCCTGAGGACAGAATAGAAGAGGACAGACCGCCTGAAGACAGACCAGCACATCCTGTCTCACTGTTCCCCCCACATCGTGGCTTATTGGCTAAAAACGGTGCATGTCTCTGCTGGTAGGAACAGACAGGAGGACCCAGCAGGACCCAGCAGGACCCAGCAGGACCCAGCAGGACCCAGCAGGACCCAGAGGCCTGGTTCCCCTCAGTCAGTACCTGGGTGCAGGGCGTGGAGCGGGTCCCAGCGGGTCTGGAGCAGCAGCAGGACCAGCAGGACCAGGCCGTACCGAGGCTCCATGGCTGGAAAGTGAAAGAACCTGTCTGAGAGGTGACTTCCTGGAATGACTGTTCCAGACTAACAGGAAGTGAGCAGCTGACTGCTGAGTGACTGCAGGCAGGCGCAGACACGTCTGAGTTCAAAGGTCAGAGGGATCCGCCGCTCAGCCCGACACGCCTCAGCTCTCAGCTGGAGACATCCCGGAGGTCAGGGTTCACATGGAGACTTCAGAACAGAAAGTCAACAGTGACAGAAACTCAGTCGGCATCAAGTTAATCAGCTGTAAGAACCAAGAACCCGCCAGTCTTTAGAGAGCCGGTCCCACCCGGTCCCACCCGCTCTATCAGAACCGGCGCTCCAAGCATGCTTGGAGGCTCAGTGTGTAATGTGTGAAGATAGTGAAGTGATGCTCAGCCTGACCAGCAGGGGGAGCTGCGTGGAGCTCAGCAGGGGGCCGTGGACCAGCAGGGGGAGCTGTGTGGAGCTCAGCAGGGGGCCGTGGACCAGCAGGGGGAGCTGCGTGGAGCTCAGCAGGGGGGCCGTGGACCAGCAGGGGGAGCTGCGTGGAGCTCAGCAGGGGGCCGTGGACCAGCAGGGGGAGCTGTGTGGAGCTCAGCAGGGGGCCGTGGACCAGCAGGGGGAGCTGTGTGGAGCTCAGCAGGGGGCTGTGGACCAGCAGGGGGAGCTGCGTGGAGCTCAGCAGGGGGCCGTGGACCAGCAGGGGGAGCTGTGTGGAGCTCAGCAGGGGGCCGTGGACCAGCAGGGGGAGCTGTGTGGAGCTCAGCAGGGGGCCGTGGACCAGCAGGGGGAGCTGCGTGGAGCTCAGCAGGGGGCCGTGGAGTCACTGCTTCATCAGCGTTAGAGAGAACCAGCTGAACGCTGCGGGGAAGAACCGTCTGTAATCTGGTCCTGACCGACCCTCCTGCCCGCCACGCTCCTCAGGGTTCAGGGAGATTCAGATTCTTCTGAAGCCAGAAGGAACCACAGCGCACCGCAAATTTAGGATTTAAAGTCTTCAAATAGTGTAAGCCGTTTTCGTTGATCTCACATTATGTAGGAAAAAGGATCAAACCCTCTGAAGAAGCGTCCCGTTTCCCTGTAAAGTCAAACACTGGCAGCCATGCAGTTCCCATGTTCCACCACGAGTTGGTGCTGTTTCAGTAATGAACCACAGATGCTGCAGAGAAGTGTTCTCTCTAGCAGAACTGATTTCAGTCAGTTAAATGAGACCTTGTTAAAACTCAGACTCCACAACTCACTTTTATTTGCAGTCGGTTCCCCTCAAATGCAGAGAAGCTGGAATCAGCTGATTGGCTGCTGTCCAGGCAGCCTCGGGCCTCCGCTGAAGAAAACACGCCGACCATTAAAATGTTGGAAGAGTTTATTTCTTTAATACCGAGTGAGATGAGACGTTTCCTTAGTGTAGAAATCCACCACCCTCCCCTCAACACACCAGAAGTTAGCACGCCGGGGACCGCTAGCCGTTTGACCTGGACCTGGTCCAGAGGGTTCACCGTGAGCAGAGTGAGCAGCACTCGGTAGAGTGAGCAGCACTCGGTAGAGTGAGCAGCACTCGGTAGAGTGAGCAGCACTCGGTAGAGTGAGCAGCACTCCTCTCTGGACCTTGATCTCACCTTCAGAGCCATAAGAGTTAATCAGTGTTCACTCACTCATCCGTCAACACCTGGGAGCCGAGGACCTGCTGGACTGACTGCAGGCTCAGAGGGAACGCTCTGTCTTCTGGAGGAGGGGGGGGTGGACGTTCTGTCCAGGGGGGGGGGGGGGGGGGGGGGGGTGGACGTTCTGTCCAGAGGGGGGGACATTCTGTCCAGAGGGGTGGACGTTCTGTCCGGGGGGGGGGGGACATTTGGAGGACGGACTCTCAGCAGCGTCACAGCGTGGTTGGCTCATCAGCTCTCCGCCGTCCGTCCCCGTGGGACCACGTGGGGCTTCATGGGCTGACTGTGAGCAGGAGGACAGTCCAGAGAGTCCACTCAGCTCCCAGGGTCGTCTCAGGTCAAACATGAGGCGAGCGCAGACAACAGCACTCCACCTCCCAAACCACTCACTCACCCCCACAGTAAAAAACAAGACACGACGATTTGTGGAATCAATAACTAGTCAGGACAGACGGCTGAGAGCTACCAATGATTAGAAACAAGCTGTGCTGCCGACTCAGCTCAATCCTCCAGTGCAAAAGAATTAATGGACTAGTTTCAATCAAGCAGTGCGAGTCGTCTGAGCAGAGCTCCGCTCGGGTCTAGGACCCAAACTGGACGGTTTCCTCTGTGATGGGCTTGAACTCGTAGTTTCCCCTGCCGTCCATGTGGAGGTAGACCTGGAAGACAGACAGCGTTAGGACGGGGGCGGGGGACAGTTGGGACGGGTCAGGACAGGTCCTACCTCGTGGTGTTTCCACAGGGACTTTCTGTGAGACACTGTGAACAGGGTGATCCCCACCTGCCGAGAAGACACCGTCAGTCTGAACTCATGGACTCCAGCCTGAGGACACTCTGCACTGCTCCTCCACCAACCCGGACAGCAGAGGACGTCTGTCTCTACTGAGCAGACGTCTCCGCTGTGAGGCTGGACCACAGGCTTCCGGGGACTCACCGTCCGGCAGTGGCTGTAGATGTAGTCCTCCACGTCCACACTCACTGCACTGGTGCACTCGTCCAGGATGGCGAACTGGGGCTTGTGGTAGAACAGCCGGGCCATCTGCACAGAACCGGAACCAGTCAGTCCAACGGGACGCTTCAGACCCAGTCCACAGAGACGCTTCAGACCCAGTCCTACCGGACGCTTCAGACCCAGTCCTACCGGACGCTTCAGACCCAGTCCTACCGGACGCTTCAGACCCAGTCCTACCGGACGCTTCAGACCCAGTCCTACCAGACGCTTCAGACCCAGTCCTACCAGACGCTTCAGACCCAGTCCTACCAGACGCTTCAAACCCAGTCCTACCAGACGCTTCAGACCCAGTCCTACCGGACGCTTCAGACCCAGTCCTACCAGACGCTTCAAACCCAGTCCT
Organism: Salarias fasciatus; assembly: GCF_902148845.1. NCBI lineage: Eukaryota > Metazoa > Chordata > Actinopteri > Blenniiformes > Blenniidae > Salarias > Salarias fasciatus. The sequence goes on from NC_043753.1 coordinate 25,870,627, forward strand.
ACCAGACGCTTCAGACCCAGTCCTACCGGACACTTCAGACCCAGTCCTACCGGACGCTTCAAACCCAGTCCTACCAGACGCTTCAGACCCAGTCCTACCAGACGCTTCAGACCCAGTCCTACCAGACGCTTCAGACCCAGTCCAACGAGACGCTTCAGACCCAGTCCTACCGGACGCTTCAGACCCAGTCCCACCGGACGCTTCAGACCCAGTCCAACCAGACGCTTCAGACCCAGTCCAACCGGACGCTTCAGACCCAGTCCCACCGGACGCTTCAGACCCAGTCCAACCAGACGCTTCAGACCCAGTCCCACCAGACGTATCAGACCCAGTCCTACCGGACGCTTCAGACCCAGTCCCACCGGACGCTTCAGACCCAGTCCAACCAGACGCTTCAGACCCAGTCCAAAGAGACGCTTCAGACCCAGTTCCACCGGACGCTTCAGACCCAGTCCAACCAGACGCTTCAGACCCAGTCCTACCAGACGCTTCAGACCCAGTCCAAAGAGACGCTTCAGACCCAGTCCAAAGAGACGCTTCAGACCCAGTTCTAACGGACGCTTCAGACCCAGTCCTACCGGACGCTTCAGACACAGTCCTACCGGACGCTTCAGACACAGTCCTACCGGACGCTTCAGACCCAGTCCTACCGGACGCTTCAGACCCAGTCCTACCGGACGCTTCAGACCCAGTCCTACCAGACGCTTCAGACCCAGTCCTACCGGACACTTCAGACCCAGTCCTACCAGACGCTTCAAACCCAGTCCTACCAGACGCTTCAGACCCAGTCCTACCAGACGCTTCAGACCCAGTCCTACCAGACGCTTCAGAAACAGTCCTACCAGACGCTTCAGACCCAGTCCAAAGAGACGCTTCAGACCCAGTTCTAACGGACGCTTCAGACCCAGTCCTACCGGACGCTTCAGACCCAGTCCTACCGGACGCTTCAGACCCAGTCCTACCGGACGCTTCAGACCCAGTCCTACCGGACGCTTCAGACCCAGTCCTACCGGACGCTTCAGACCCAGTCCTACCGGACGCTTCAGACTCAGTCCTACCATACGCTTCAGACCCAGTCCTACCAGACGCTTCAGACCCAGTCCTACCAGACGCTTCAGACCCAGTCCTACCAGACGCTTCAGACCCAGTCCAAAGAGACGCTTCAGACCCAGCCCAAAGACACGCTTCAGACCCAGTCCTACCAGACGCTTCAGACCCAGTCCTACCAGACGCTTCAGACCCAGTCCTACCAGACGCTTCAGACCCAGTCCTACCGGACACTTCAGACCCAGTCCTACCGGACGCTTCAAACCCAGTCCTACCAGACGCTTCAGACCCAGTCCTACCAGACGCTTCAGACCCAGTCCTACCAGACGCTTCAGACCCAGTCCAAAGAGACGCTTCAGACCCAGTCCTACCGGACGCTTCAGACCCAGTCCCACCGGACGCTTCAGACCCAGTCCAACCAGACGCTTCAGACCCAGTCCAACCGGACGCTTCAGACCCAGTCCCACCGGACGCTTCAGACCCAGTCCAACCAGACGCTTCAGACCCAGTCCCACCAGACGTATCAGACCCAGTCCTACCGGACGCTTCAGACCCAGTCCCACCGGACGCTTCAGACCCAGTCCAACCAGACGCTTCAGACCCAGTCCAAAGAGACGCTTCAGACCCAGTTCCACCGGACGCTTCAGACCCAGTCCAACCAGACGCTTCAGACCCAGTCCTACCGGACACTTCAGACCCAGTCCTACCAGACGCTTCAAACCCAGTCCTACCAGACGCTTCAGACCCAGTCCTACCAGACGCTTCAGACCCAGTCCTACCAGACGCTTCAGAAACAGTCCTACCAGACGCTTCAGACCCAGTCCAAAGAGACGCTTCAGACCCAGTTCTAACGGACGCTTCAGACCCAGTCCTACCGGACGCTTCAGACCCAGTCCTACCGGACGCTTCAGACCCAGTCCTACCGGACGCTTCAGACCCAGTCCTACCGGACGCTTCAGACCCAGTCCTACCGGACGCTTCAGACCCAGTCCTACCGGACGCTTCAGACTCAGTCCTACCATACGCTTCAGACCCAGTCCTACCAGACGCTTCAGACCCAGTCCTACCAGACGCTTCAGACCCAGTCCTACCAGACGCTTCAGACCCAGTCCAAAGAGACGCTTCAGACCCAGCCCAAAGACACGCTTCAGACCCAGTCCTACCAGACGCTTCAGACCCAGTCCTACCAGACGCTTCAGACCCAGTCCTACCAGACGCTTCAGACTCAGTCCTACCATACGCTTCAGACCCAGTCCTACCAGACGCTTCAGACCCAGTCCTACCAGATGCTTCGGACCCAGTCCAAAGAGACGCTTCAGACCAAGCCCAAAGACACGCTTCAGACCCAGTCCTACCAGACGCTTCAGACCCAGTCCTACCAGACGCTGCAGACCCAGTCCTACCAGACGCTGCAGACCCAGTCCTACCGGACGCTTCAGACCCAGTCCTACCAGAAGCTTCAGACCCAGTCCTACCAGAAGCTTCAGACCCAGTCCTACCAGATGCTTCAGACCCAGTCCCACCAGACGCTTTAGACCCAGTCCCACCAGACGCTTCAGACCCAGTCCTACCAGACGCTTCAGACCCAGTCCTACCAGACGCTTCAGACCCAGTCCAAAGAGACGCTTCAGACCCAGTTCTAACGGACGCTTCAGACCCAGTCCTACCGGACGCTTCAGACCCAGTCCTACCGGACGCTTCAGACCCAGTCCTACCGGACGCTTCAGACCCAGTCCTACCAGACGCTTCAGACTCAGTCCTACCATACGCTTCAGACCCAGTCCTACCAGACGCTTCAGACCCAGTCCTACCAGACGCTTCAGACCCAGTCCAAAGAGACGCTTCAGACCCAGCCCAAAGACACGCTTCAGACCCAGTCCTACCAGACGCTTCAGACCCAGTCCTACCAGACGCTTCAGACCCAGTTCTAACGGACGCTTCAGACCCAGTCCTACCGGACGCTTCAGACCCAGTCCTACCGGACGCTTCAGACCCAGTCCTACCGGACGCTTCAGACCCAGTCCTACCAGACGCTTCAGACTCAGTCCTACCATACGCTTCAGACCCAGTCCTACCAGACGCTTCAGACCCAGTCCTACCAGACGCTTCAGACCCAGTCCAAAGAGACGCTTCAGACCCAGCCCAAAGACACGCTTCAGACCCAGTCCTACCAGACGCTTCAGACCCAGTCCTACCAGACGCTTCAGACCCAGTCCTACCGGACGCTTCAGACCCAGTCCTACCAGACGCTTCAGACCCAGTCCTACCAGACGCTTCAGACCCAGTCCTACCAGACGCTTCAGACCCAGTCCTACCGGACGCTTCAGACCCAGTCCTACCAGACGCTTCAGACCCAGTCCTACCGGACGCTTCAGACCCAGTCCTACTGGACGCTTCAGACCCAGTCCCACCAGACGCTTCAGACCCAGTCCCACCAGACGCTTCAGACCCAGTCCTACCGGACGCTTCAGACCCAGTCCTACCAGACGCTTCAGACCCAGTCCTACCAGACGCTTCAGACCCAGTCCTACCAGACGCTTCAGACCCAGTCCTACCGGACGCTTCAGACCCAGTCCAAAGAGACGCTTCAGACCCAGTTCTACCAGACGCTTCAGACTCAGTCCTACCAGACGCTTCAGACCAAGTCCTACCAGACGCTTCAGACCCAGTCCAAAGAGACGCTTCAGACCCAGTCCTACTGGACGCTTCAGACCCAGTCCTACCGGATGCTTCAGACCCAGTCCAAAGAGACGCTTCAGACCCAGTCCTACCAGACGCTTCAGACCCAGTCCAAAGAGACGCTTCAGACCCAGTCCAAAGAGACGCTTCAGACCCAGTCCAAAGAGACGCTTCAGACCCAGTCCAAAGAGACGCTTCAGACCCAGTCCAAAGAGACGCTTCAGACCCAGTCCAAAGAGACGCTTCAGACCCAGTCCAAAGAGACGCTTCAGACCCAGTCCTACCGGACGCTTCAGACCCAGTCCTACCGGACGCTTCAGACCCAGTCCAAAGAGACGCTTCAGACCCAGTCCAAAGAGACGCTTCAGACCCAGGCCTACCAGACGCTTCAGACCCAGTCCTACCAGACGCTTCAGACCCAGTCCTACCAGACGCTTCAGACCCAGTCCTACCAGACGCTTCAGACCCAGTCCTACCAGACGCTTCAGACCCAGTCCTACCAGACGCTTCAGACCCAGTCCTACCGGACGCTTCAGACCCAGTCCAAAGAGACGCTTCAGACCCAGTCCAAAGAGACGCTTCAGACCCAGTCCTACCAGACGCTTCAGACCCAGTCCTACCAGACGCTTCAGACCCAGTCCTACCAGACGCTTCAGACCCAGTCCTACCGGACGCTTCAGACCCAGTTCTAACGGACGCTTCAGACCCAGTCCTACCAGACGCTTCAGACCCAGTCCTACCAGACGCTTCAGACCCAGTCCTACCGGACGCTTCAGACCCAGTCCTACCGGACGCTTCAGACCCAGTCCTACCGGACGCTTCAGACCCAGTCCTACCAGACGCTTCAGACCCAGTCCTACCGGACACTTCAGACCCAGTCCTACCGGACGCTTCAAACCCAGTCCTACCAGACGCTTCAGACCCAGTCCTACCAGACGCTTCAGACCCAGTCCTACCAGACGCTTCAGACCCAGTCCTACCAGACGCTTCAGACCCAGTCCTACCGGACGCTTCAGACCCAGTCCAAAGAGACGCTTCAGACCCAGTTCTACCAGACGCTTCAGACTCAGTCCTACCAGACGCTTCGGACCAAGTCCTACCAGACGCTTCAGACCCAGTCCAAAGAGACGCTTCAGACCCAGTCCTACTGGACGCTTCAGACCCAGTCCTACCGGATGCTTCAGACCCAGTCCAAAGAGACGCTTCAGACCCAGTCCAAAGAGACGCTTCAGACCCAGTCCTACCAGACGCTTCAGACCCAGTCCAAAGAGACGCTTCAGACCCAGTCCAAAGAGACGCTTCAGACCCAGTCCAAAGAGACGCTTCAGACCCAGTCCAAAGAGACGCTTCAGACCCAGTCCAAAGAGACGCTTCAGACCCAGTCCAAAGAGACGCTTCAGACCCAGTCCAAAGAGACGCTTCAGACCCAGTCCAAAGAGACGCTTCAGACCCAGTCCTACCGGACGCTTCAGACCCAGTCCAAAGAGACGCTTCAGACCCAGTCCAAAGAGACGCTTCAGACCCAGGCCTACCAGACGCTTCAGACCCAGTCCAAAGAGACGCTTCAGACCCAGTCCTACCAGACGCTTCAGACCCAGTCCTACCAGACGCTTCAGACCCAGTCCTACCAGACGCTTCAGACCCAGTCCAAAGAGACGCTTCAGACCCAGTCCAAAGAGACGCTTCAGACCCAGTCCTACCAGACGCTTCAGACCCAGTCCTACCAGACGCTTCAGACCCAGTCCTACCAGACGCTTCAGACCCAGTCCTACCGGACGCTTCAGACCCAGTTCTAACGGACGCTTCAGACCCAGTCCTACCAGACGCTTCAGACCCAGTCCTACCAGACGCTTCAGACCCAGTCCTACCAGACGCTTCAGACCCAGTCCTACCAGACGCTTCAGACCCAGTCCTACCGGACGCTTCAGACCCAGTTCTACCGGACGCTTCAGACCCAGTCCTACCGGACGCTTCAGACCCAGTCCTACCAGACGCTTCAGACCCAGTCCTACCGGACACTTCAGACCCAGTCCTACCGGACGCTTCAAACCCAGTCCTACCAGACGCTTCAGACCCAGTCCTACCAGATGCTTCAGACCCAGTCCTACCAGACGCTTCAGACCCAGTCCTACCAGACGCTTCAGACCCAGTCCTACCAGACGCTTCAGACCCAGTCCAAAGAGACGCTTCAGACCCAGTCCTACCGGACGCTTCAGACCCAGTCCTACCGGACGCTTCAGACCCAGTTCCACCGGACGCTTCAGACCCAGTCCAACCAGACGCTTCAGACCCAGTCCCACCAGACGCTTCAGACCCAGTCCTACCGGACGCTTCAGACCCAGTCCCACCGGACGCTTCAGACCCAGTCCAAAGAGACGCTTCAGACCCAGTCCAAAGAGACGCTTCAGACCCAGGCCTACCAGACGCTTCAGACCCAGTCCTACCAGACGCTTCAGACCCAGTCCTACCAGACGCTTCAGACCCAGTCCTACCAGACGCTTCAGACCCAGTCCTACCAGACGCTTCAGACCCAGTCCTACCAGACGCTTCAGACCCAGTCCTACCGGACGCTTCAGACCCAGTCCAAAGAGACGCTTCAGACCCAGTCCAAAGAGACGCTTCAGACCCAGTCCTACCAGACGCTTCAGACCCAGTCCTACCAGACGCTTCAGACCCAGTCCTACCAGACGCTTCAGACCCAGTCCTACCGGACGCTTCAGACCCAGTTCTAACGGACGCTTCAGACCCAGTCCTACCAGACGCTTCAGACCCAGTCCTACCAGACGCTTCAGACCCAGTCCTACCGGACGCTTCAGACCCAGTCCTACCGGACGCTTCAGACCCAGTCCTACCGGACGCTTCAGACCCAGTCCTACCAGACGCTTCAGACCCAGTCCTACCGGACACTTCAGACCCAGTCCTACCGGACGCTTCAAACCCAGTCCTACCAGACGCTTCAGACCCAGTCCTACCAGACGCTTCAGACCCAGTCCTACCAGACGCTTCAGACCCAGTCCTACCAGACGCTTCAGACCCAGTCCTACCGGACGCTTCAGACCCAGTCCAAAGAGACGCTTCAGACCCAGTTCTACCAGACGCTTCAGACTCAGTCCTACCAGACGCTTCGGACCAAGTCCTACCAGACGCTTCAGACCCAGTCCAAAGAGACGCTTCAGACCCAGTCCTACTGGACGCTTCAGACCCAGTCCTACCGGATGCTTCAGACCCAGTCCAAAGAGACGCTTCAGACCCAGTCCAAAGAGACGCTTCAGACCCAGTCCTACCAGACGCTTCAGACCCAGTCCAAAGAGACGCTTCAGACCCAGTCCAAAGAGACGCTTCAGACCCAGTCCAAAGAGACGCTTCAGACCCAGTCCAAAGAGACGCTTCAGACCCAGTCCAAAGAGACGCTTCAGACCCAGTCCAAAGAGACGCTTCAGACCCAGTCCAAAGAGACGCTTCAGACCCAGTCCTACCGGACGCTTCAGACCCAGTCCAAAGAGACGCTTCAGACCCAGTCCAAAGAGACGCTTCAGACCCAGTCCAAAGAGACGCTTCAGACCCAGTCCTACCAGACGCTTCAGACCCAGTCCTACCAGACGCTTCAGACCCAGTCCTACCAGACGCTTCAGACCCAGTCCTACCAGACGCTTCAGACCCAGTCCTACCAGACGCTTCAGACCCAGTCCTACCGGACGCTTCAGACCCAGTCCAAAGAGACGCTTCAGACCCAGTCCTACCAGACGCTTCAGACCCAGTCCTACCAGACGCTTCAGACCCAGTCCTACCAGACGCTTCAGACCCAGTCCTACCAGACGCTTCAGACCCAGTCCTACCAGACGCTTCAGACCCAGTCCTACCGGACGCTTCAGACCCAGTTCTAACGGACGCTTCAGACCCAGTCCTACCAGACGCTTCAGACCCAGTCCTACCAGACGCTTCAGACCCAGTCCTACCGGACGCTTCAGACCCAGTTCTACCGGACGCTTCAGACCCAGTCCTACCGGACGCTTCAGACCCAGTCCTACCAGACGCTTCAGACCCAGTCCTACCGGACACTTCAGACCCAGTCCTACCGGACGCTTCAAACCCAGTCCTACCAGACGCTTCAGACCCAGTCCCACCAGACGCTTCAGACCCAGTCCCACCAGACGCTTCAGACCCAGTCCTACCGGACGCTTCAGACCCAGTCCCACCGGACGCTTCAGACCCAGTCCTACCGGACGCTTCAGACCCAGTCCTACCAGACGCTTCAGACCCAGTCCTACCAGACGCTTCAGACCCAGTCCTACCAGACGCTTCAGACCCAGTCCAAAGAGACGCTTCAGACCCAGTTCTAACGGACGCTTCAGACCCAGTCCTACCGGACGCTTCAGACCCAGTCCTACCGGACGCTTCAGACCCAGTCCTACCGGACGCTTCAGACCCAGTCCTACCGGACGCTTCAGACCCAGTCCTACCGGACGCTTCAGACCCAGTCCTACCGGACGCTTCAGACCCAGTCCTACCGGACGCTTCAGACTCAGTCCTACCACACGCTTCAGACCCAGTCCTACCAGACGCTTCAGACCCAGTCCTACCAGACGCTTCAGACCCAGTCCAAAGAGACGCTTCAGACCCAGCCCAAAGACACGCTTCAGACCCAGTCCTACCGGACGCTTCAGACCCAGTCCTACCAGACGCTTCAGACCCAGTCCTACCGGACACTTCAGACCCAGTCCTACCGGACGCTTCAAACCCAGTCCCACCAGACGCTTCAGACCCAGTCCTACCAGACGCTTCAGACCCAGTCCTACCAGACGCTTCAGACCCAGTCCAAAGAGACGCTTCAGACCCAGTCCTACCAGACGCTGCAGACCCAGTCCTACCGGACGCTTCAGACCCAGTCCTACCGGACGCTTCAGACCCAGTCCTACCAGAAGCTTCAGACCCAGTCCTACCAGATGCTTCAGACCCAGTCCTACCAGACGCTTCAGACCCAGTCCTACCAGACGCTTCAGACCCAGTCCTACCAGACGCTTCAGACCCAGTCCTACCAGACGCTTCAGACCCAGTCCTACCAGACGCTTCAGACCCAGTCCAAAGAGACGCTTCAGACCCAGCCCAAAGACACGCTTCAGACCCAGTCCTACCAGACGCTTCAGACCCAGTCCTACCAGACGCTTCAGACCCAGTCCTACCAGACGCTTCAGACCCAGTCCTACCAGACGCTTCAGACCCAGTCCTACCGGACGCTTCAGACCCAGTCCTACCAGACGCTTCAGACCCAGTCCTACCGGACGCTTCAGACCCAGTCCTACTGGACGCTCCAGACCCAGTCCAAAGAGACGCTTCAGACCCAGTCCTACCGGACGCTTCAGACCCAGTCCCACCAGACGCTTCAGACCCAGTCCTACCGGACGCTTCAGACCCAGTCCTACCAGACGCTTCAGACCCAGTCCTACCAGACGCTTCAGACCCAGTCCTACCAGACGCTTCAGACCCAGTCCTACCAGACGCTTCAGACCCAGTCCTACCGGACGCTTCAGACCCAGTCCAAAGAGACGCTTCAGACCCAGTTCTACCAGACGCTTCAGACTCAGTCCTACCAGACGCTTCAGACCAAGTCCTACCAGACGCTTCAGACCCAGTCCAAAGAGACGCTTCAGACCCAGTCCTACTGGACGCTTCAGACCCAGTCCTACCGGATGCTTCAGACCCAGTCCAAAGAGACGCTTCAGACCCAGTCCTACCAGACGCTTCAGACCCAGTCCAAAGAGACGCTTCAGACCCAGTCCAAAGAGACGCTTCAGACCCAGTCCAAAGAGACGCTTCAGACCCAGTCCAAAGAGACGCTTCAGACCCAGTCCTACCAGACGCTTCAGACCCAGTCCTACCGGACGCTTCAGACCCAGTCCAAAGAGACGCTTCAGACCCAGTCCAAAGAGACGCTTCAGACCCAGTCCTACCAGACGCTTCAGACCCAGTCCTACCAGACGCTTCAGACCCAGTCCTACCAGACGCTTCAGACCCAGTCCTACCGGACGCTTCAGACCCAGTTCTAACGGACGCTTCAGACCCAGTCCTACCAGACGCTTCAGACCCAGTCCTACCAGACGCTTCAGACCCAGTCCTACCGGACGCTTCAGACCCAGTTCTACCGGACGCTTCAGACCCAGTCCTACCGGACGCTTCAGACCCAGTCCTACCAGACGCTTCAGACCCAGTCCTACCGGACACTTCAGACCCAGTCCTACCGGACGCTTCAAACCCAGTCCTACCAGACGCTTCAGACCCAGTCCCACCAGACGCTTCAGACCCAGTCCCACCAGACGCTTCAGACCCAGTCCTACCGGACGCTTCAGACCCAGTCCCACCGGACGCTTCAGACCCAGTCCTACCGGACGCTTCAGACCCAGTCCTACCAGACGCTTCAGACCCAGTCCTACCAGACGCTTCAGACCCAGTCCTACCAGACGCTTCAGACCCAGTCCAAAGAGACGCTTCAGACCCAGTTCTAACGGACGCTTCAGACCCAGTCCTACCGGACGCTTCAGACCCAGTCCTACCGGACGCTTCAGACCCAGTCCTACCGGACGCTTCAGACCCAGTCCTACCGGACGCTTCAGACCCAGTCCTACCGGACGCTTCAGACCCAGTCCTACCGGACGCTTCAGACCCAGTCCTACCGGACGCTTCAGACTCAGTCCTACCACACGCTTCAGACCCAGTCCTACCAGACGCTTCAGACCCAGTCCTACCAGACGCTTCAGACCCAGTCCAAAGAGACGCTTCAGACCCAGCCCAAAGACACGCTTCAGACCCAGTCCTACCGGACGCTTCAGACCCAGTCCTACCAGACGCTTCAGACCCAGTCCTACCGGACACTTCAGACCCAGTCCTACCGGACGCTTCAAACCCAGTCCCACCAGACGCTTCAGACCCAGTCCTACCAGACGCTTCAGACCCAGTCCTACCAGACGCTTCAGACCCAGTCCAAAGAGACGCTTCAGACCCAGTCCTACCAGACGCTGCAGACCCAGTCCTACCGGACGCTTCAGACCCAGTCCTACCGGACGCTTCAGACCCAGTCCTACCAGAAGCTTCAGACCCAGTCCTACCAGATGCTTCAGACCCAGTCCTACCAGACGCTTCAGACCCAGTCCTACCAGACGCTTCAGACCCAGTCCTACCAGACGCTTCAGACCCAGTCCTACCAGACGCTTCAGACCCAGTCCTACCAGACGCTTCAGACCCAGTCCAAAGAGACGCTTCAGACCCAGCCCAAAGACACGCTTCAGACCCAGTCCTACCAGACGCTTCAGACCCAGTCCTACCAGACGCTTCAGACCCAGTCCTACCAGACGCTTCAGACCCAGTCCTACCAGACGCTTCAGACCCAGTCCTACCGGACGCTTCAGACCCAGTCCTACCAGACGCTTCAGACCCAGTCCTACCGGACGCTTCAGACCCAGTCCTACTGGACGCTCCAGACCCAGTCCAAAGAGACGCTTTAGACCCAGTCCTACCGGACGCTTCAGACCCAGTCCCACCAGACGCTTCAGACCCAGTCCTACCGGACGCTTCAGACCCAGTCCTACCAGACGCTTCAGACCCAGTCCTACCAGACGCTTCAGACCCAGTCCTACCAGACGCTTCAGACCCAGTCCTACCAGACGCTTCAGACCCAGTCCTACCGGACGCTTCAGACCCAGTCCAAAGAGACGCTTCAGACCCAGTTCTACCAGACGCTTCAGACTCAGTCCTACCAGACGCTTCAGACCAAGTCCTACCAGACGCTTCAGACCCAGTCCAAAGAGACGCTTCAGACCCAGTCCTACTGGACGCTTCAGACCCAGTCCTACCGGATGCTTCAGACCCAGTCCAAAGAGACGCTTCAGACCCAGTCCTACCAGACGCTTCAGACCCAGTCCAAAGAGACGCTTCAGACCCAGTCCTAAGAGACGCTTCAGACCCAGTCCAAAGAGACGCTTCAGACCCAGTCCAAAGAGACGCTTCAGACCCAGTCCAAAGAGACGCTTCAGACCCAGTCCTACCGGACGCTTCAGACCCAGTCCAAAGAGACGCTTCAGACCCAGTCCAAAGAGACGCTTCAGACCCAGTCCTACCAGACGCTTCAGACCCAGTCCAAAGAGACGCTTCAGACCCAGTCCTACCAGACGCTTCAGACCCAGTCCTACCAGACGCTTCAGACCCAGTCCAAAGAGACGCTTCAGACCCAGTCCAAAGAGACGCTTCAGACCCAGTTCTAATGGACGCTTCAGACCCAGTCCTACCGGACGCTTCAGACCCAGTCCTACCGGACGCTTCAGACCCAGTCCAAAGAGACGCTTCAGACCCAGTCCAAAGAGACGCTTCAGACCCAGTCCAAAGAGACGCTTCAGACCCAGTCCTACCAGACGCTTCAGACCCAGTCCAAAGAGACGCTTCAGACCCAGTCCAAAGAGACGCTTCAGACCCAGTTCTAACGGACGCTTCAGACCCAGTCCTACCGGACGCTTCAGACCCAGTCCTACCAGACGCTTCAGACCCAGTCCTACCAGACGCTTCAGACCCAGTCCTACCGGACGCTTCAGACCCAGTCCTACCAGACGCTTCAGACCCAGTCCTACCAGACGCTTCAGACCCAGTCCTACCAGACGCTTCAGACCCAGTCCTACCGGACGCTTCAGACCCAGTCCTACCAGACGCTTCAGACCCAGTCCAAAGAGACGCTTCAGACCCAGTCCTACCAGACGCTTCAGACCCAGTCCTACCGGACGCTTCAGACCCAGTCCTACCGGACGCTTCAGACCCAGTCCTACCGGACGCTTCAGACCCAGTCCTACTGGACGCTTCAGACCCAGTCCAAAGAGACGCTTCAGACCCAGTCCTACCAGACGCTTCAGACCCAGTCCTACCAGACGCTTCAGACCCAGTCCAAAGAGACGCTTCAGACCCAGTTCTAACGGACGCTTCAGACCCAGTCCTACCGGACGCTTCAGACCCAGTCCTACCGGACGCTTCAGACCCAGTCCTACCAGACGCTTCAGACCCAGTCCTACCAGACGCTTCAGACCCAGTCCAAAGAGACGTTTCAGACCCAGTCCAAAGAGACGTTTCAGACCCAGTCCAAAGAGACGTTTCAGACCCAGTCCTACCAGACGCTTCAGACCCAGTCCTACCAGACGCTTCAGACCCAGTCCTACCAGACGCTTCAGACCCAGTCCTACCAGACGCTTCAGACCCAGTCCTACCAGACGCTTCAGACCCAGTCCAAAGAGACGCTTCAGACCCAGTTCTAACGGACGCTTCAGACCCAGTCCTACCGGACGCTTCAGACCCAGTCCTACCGGACGCTTCAGACCCAGTCCTACCGGACGCTTCAGACCCAGTCCAAAGAGACGCTTCAGACCCAGTCCTACCAGACGCTTCAGACCCAGTCCTACCGGACGCTTCAGACCGAGACCAAAGAGACGCTTCAGACCCAGTCCAACGGGACGCTTCAGTAATGTACTGTTGCTACACGTAGCTCTACCAGAACCGGACAAGAAGAAGACGTAAAGCAGCAGCTGCTCATTGGTCACAGCCAGAAAGACTTTGGAGTTTTAACATCTCAGCGCTGAAGACACCCCCCCACTTTTAATCCATGAGTGTAGCAGCATTTTGGGTCTCAGTACAAAGCGAACGGTCACTGAGTGGCAGCCAAGACACGTCAACATGTAAGAACTGTAAGGAAACAGGACAGGAGCTCCCAGCTCTCTGGACCAACACAGGACCTCTCTGCAACACACTCATTCTGTGTGGAAGGAAGTCTGTCTGTTCAGTCATATATGCTTTTAAAGAGGAAATCTTGTGTTCCAGTGCTTGGAGTATCATGATCGTGAACCTCATACGGTGTCTCATCTCGTCAGCTGAGTGCATCGTCACCCCTGTCAGAAGAATTCATCTGAGGAAAGATCTACAAAGAACGAAGTGACTGTTTTAGCTTTCAGTTATCTCACAACTACTCTGCTGATCACTGGGACAAAGGGTTAGAAGGGTTAACATTAGCTCCAGTTACCTCAAGAGTAACACATGACAGGAAATACTTAACGTCAGTTACAAGAACAACCAATTCAAATGCTCTTAAAATATTTTTATCAGCTTTGCTACTGCAGCTCCAGTCAACTGGGCTGGGATTACTTGACATGTGGAGTAACTGTAATGACAGCAGTTAAAGGGCTGTGTGTGTGTGTGTGTGTGTGTCCTCACAGCCATCCTCTGCTTCTCTCCTCCACTCAGCACGTCCATCCAGTCCTGGACCATGTCCCAGCTGCCCTCCCTGTCCAGGATGTGACCCAGCTGAACGTTGTCCAGGTACTCTTTCAACACCTGGACAGAGTCGGGCCATCAGTGGAGGTCTGTGTGTGTGTGTGTGTGTGTGTGTGTGTGTGTGTTACCTGGTCAGATATGCCTTTCCTCTTTTGGTCTTCATAGGTATCAGGATAGATGACTTGGTCCCTCAGAGTTCCCAGAGTCATGTAAGGTCTCTGAAGAACACACACACACACACACACACACACACACACACACACACACACACACACACACACACACACACGATCCAATAATGTTGCTCTCATTGTTTATTCAGAAGGAGTCACTTTTCAGAGGCAGTGTGCAGTGTGCAGTACAGCGTGTGGCATGCAGTGTAGTGTGCAGTACGGTGTGTCGTGCAGTGCAGTGCGCAGTGCGGCATGCAGTACGGCGTGCAGCACTGTGTGCAGTATGGTGCGGTGCGGCGTGTGGTGTGCAGTGTAGCGTGCAGTGTGGCGGCGTGCGGTGAGGTGTGCAGTACATGTGGTGCGGCATGTGGTGTGCAGTGTAGTGTGCTGCACGGTGCGGTGTGTAGTGTGCAGTGCGGCGTGCATTTCGGTGGCCTGCGGTGTGCAGTACTGCGTGTGGTGTGCAGTACGGCATGTGGTGTGTAGTGTGTAGTACGGCGTGTGGTGCGGCGTGCGGTGCAGTGGGAAGTGCGGTGTGCAGTACGGTGTGGTGCGGCGTGTGGTGTGCAGTGCGGCAGCGTGCAGTACAGCGTGTGGCGTGCAGTGTAGTGTGCAGTGCGGCGGCGTGCGGTGTGCAGTACGGCGTGTGGTGTGCAGTGTAGCGCGGAGTGCAGCGGCGTGCGGTGAGGTGTGCAGTACGTGTGGTGCGGCATGTGGCGTGCAGTGTAGTGTGCAGTGCGGTGTGCGGTGCAGCGCGCAGTGCGGCGGCGTGCAGTACAGCGTGTGGTGTGCAGTGTAGTGTGCCGTGCGGCTTCCTTTTAGGCGGCGTGCGGTGTGCAGTATGGTGTGTGGCATGCAGTGTAGTGTGTAGTACGATGTGCAGTGCGGCGTGCAGTGCGGCAGTATGCAGTACAGGAAGCGGCGTGCAGTGTAGTGTGCAGTGCGGTGTGTGGCACGCAGTGCGGTGTGTGGCGCGCAGTGTGGTGCGGCGTGGTGCGCAGTGCGGCGTGCAGTGCAGCGGCGTGCAATGTAGTGTGAAGTGGGGCGTGCAGTGCGGCGGCGTGCAGTGTAGTGTGCGGTGCAGTGTGCAGGGCGGTGTGTGGCACGCAGTGCGGTGTGTGGCGCGCAGTGTGGTGCGGCGCGGTGCGCAGTGCGGCGTGCAGTGCAGCGGCGTGCAATGTAGTGTGAAGTGGGGCGTGCAGTGCGGCGTGCAGTGCGACGGCGTGCAGTGTAGTGTGCGGTGCAGTGTGCAGGGCGGTGTGTGCACTGTGCAGTGTGGTGTGTGCAGTGTGCAGTGCGGGGTGCGGTGTGCAGGGCGGTGTGTGCAGTGTGCAGGGCGGTGTGTGCAGTGTGCAGGGTGGTGTGTGCAGTGTGCAGTGCGGGGTGCAGTGTGCAGGGCGGTGTGTGCGGTGTGCAGGGCGGTGTGTGCAGTGTGCAGGGTGGTGTGTAGGGCGGTGTGTGCAGTGTGCAGGGCGGCGTGTGCGGTGTGCAGGGCGGTGTGTGCAGTGTGCAGGGTGGTGTGTGCAGTGTGCAGGGCGGGGTGCGGTGTGCAGGGCGGTGTGTGCAGTGTGCAGGGTGGTGTGTGCAGTGTGCAGTGCGGGGTGCAGTGTGCAGGGCGGTGTGTGCAGTCTGCAGTGCGGGGTGCAGTGTGCAGGGCGGTGTGTGCAGTGCGGCGGTCTGGATGGAGGATTGTTACCTGTGGCACGTAGAAGAGCTTCCCCCTCTCAGGTTTGGTCAGCGACCCGCCGAACAGAGGCCAGAGCTGCATCAGAACAGAAACAGACGGTGGAGCTGCATGTGCAGGGCTGACCTGAGGACCATTCACCAGTGCTACCTCACCTCTCCCAGGACTCTGAACAGGGAGCTCTTCCCACAGCCGTTGGGTCCACACACCAGGACGTTGGTACCAGAGCTCACCTTCAGCGCCAGGGGACACATCTGTTAGCGTTTGTCCACACAGGGGAAAGAGGACAGCGGTGAATGAAGCGCCGTCCTACCTCAAAGCTCAGGTCTCTGATCAGGATGTCGCCGTTCGGCGTTGCCAGGGGAGTATGCTCGAATCTGCAGAAACACAAAGAGCGGGAGAGAAGATGAGGTCAGAGGAACCCTGGACGGTCCTGGAAGGTCCCGGGCCGGGCGTCCGGCGGCTTTACTTGATGATGTTGTCTCTGTTGATGATCCGGCCGTTCCCAGGAACCAGCTTCTCTGCCGTGTCGGCGTCTAGGGTCACAGGAACAGAAGCATGAGGACAGCCGCTGGGACAGCGCCACAGCTGGACACGTCCAACCAGGGGACCAACCTCTGTCCTGCAGGGACACCATGGTCCGCTCGTACTTCCCAGCATTCAGCTCCTTCAGGACCTTCATCAGTTCAGTGATCCGGGCTGTGAATCTGTGGATACAGATCACATCAGGACCACATCAGGACCACATCAGACCACATCAGGACCACATCAGGACCACATCAGGACCACATCAGGACCACATCAGACCACAACAAAGCTCTCTTCAAGGAGTCTGGTCTTCTGCTCTCAGAGCCTCAGAACCAGGAGAACAGGCATCCAGAACCCAGAGACCAGGGCATCCTGGAGGGATAATCCCAGGCTGATCTGCTGCCAGGATGCAGGGCAAAGGTCATGTGACGCTCTTATGAATCAGGTCAAAGGTCGTCTGACGCTCTTATGCAGTAGGTCAAAGGTCATCTGTCAGTCTAATGACTCAGGGCCGTTCAGGACTCAGACTGGTGAGTCGTCAGTCGGAGACCGAGTCCTGATCCAATTCAAAGTACCCCTCTCACCAAGTGCACATGAAACACTCGGATGTAGACTGACTCCGCCCACTTTACCAAGTCTGCATGGGACCAGACTTCTATAGACTTGAGAAGCGAAATTACCCAGAATGCATTTCACAAGCCACGAGGAGGAGTAAACACAGCGGTGAGTGAAAACACTCTGAAATACTAGAGCTACTGTTTGACAGAACGTAGTTTTAAGAATACCAAGTATAATATACTAAGAAGTGAGAAACGACTTAGGTCAAAGGTCAGCTGACTTTCAGATGCAGCAGGTCAAAGGTCACATCAGTGAGTAAAGCTGAAAGACTGAGGGGAGCGGCGGCGAGGGACGGAGACTCACCCTGAGAGACGACTCATCTCCCTGCCAGCCAGCACGATCCTGCCCAGAGCCTGGGACATCCTCAGCAGCATCCTGCCGCTCTGGTAGTAATCCTACACACACACACACACACACACACACACAGAGTCTGCTTACTGGTCTCACGGCATCATTAAAGAACTGCAGTGGGTTCCTGGGTAAACCCGACGCCTCCCAGCTTCTATAAAGTGTTGGAGTCACTGACACGGTTCTGGTTCTGGTCCACACTGACACACAGAGGAAGCTGATCCAGAACCTGGAGGCCTCACATGGCCTCTGACCAACAAACTGAAAGCCCGACCCTCCTGCTCAGACAAAAGCTCTACTGGTTTAACATTACTGTGTGTGTGTGTGTGTGTGTGTGTGTGTGTGTGTGTGTGTGTGTGTGTGTTCTTGTATTTCTATCCTTGTCGGGGCCAAATGTCCCCACAAGGATAGCAAAACGTGGAACGACGTGCCTTGTGGGGACCTTTTTCCGGTCCTAAGTAGGAGAAACAGTGTTTTCTTGACCATGTTGTTGTTACTGAAAAAAGTAAAAGGTCAAAAACATTTCTTTAGGGTTAGGCTTTGTTGTGGTGTGGGTTAGGGTTAGGGTAAGGGTCAGGGTTAGGGGCTAGACATGAATGGGAGTCAATGGACGGTCCCCACAAGGATAGAAATACAAGACTGTGTGTGTGTGTGTGTGTGTGTGTGTGTGTTACCTCCAGCAGTTCAGAGTGTGTGCTGTGCAGGTGTCGAGGGTGTGACAGGTCTAGAAATGGCCGGCTGACCACCAGATACCCCACCACGGTGGCCACGTCTGCAGAGAGAAGCAGGACGGGTCAGGACGTCTCACAGCTCCACGTGGAGGCGGGGCTAAAGAGCCCAGCAGCAAAACACACTTCCAGCTTTAAACACTGCTGGCGTGTGACGACCCCGGTATGTCGGTATGTTTCCCTTCATTCCTGTGTTTAACATTCATCGCCACTTTCAATAATAAGTGGAGAACTCATTCATTCATTCAGTTCATTCATTCACATCGGCATCGCTCCTTCAGAGCATGGACTGTCGGGACCTTGCCAGAAAATTTTAATGTTCCAGTACAGAAGAGGGAAACACAGTTTCAGATCATTTTAATAAAATGTACCCTCCACATTTAATAATAATTCAGCTTATTAATCTGTTTGTGTGTTTTTGTTATTTTTTTTACTTTTGAGTCCCGAGTGCAGCAGTGGAATAAAGTTATTAGCAGACCGTGTCGAATAAAAGCTGCTTTTTTAAATCACCAAATATCTTAAATCACTCATGTCCACAGATTTGATAGTTTACACCAGAATAAAAACACGTTGAGCTTTGATTAAGAAAAGTTTCATTATAGTCCGCCTGTCTCTGAAGGCACGGAGTCAGCGGAAAGTTTTTTTTATTATTATTATTATTATTTTTCTTCCCCATTCTTCCATGATGGTTAATAACGGAGATTAATTAAAACACTGGGATTATTGCAGGACTGGCGGAGATGCAGATATTAGATCGGAGTTTGGGTCTGAATGGAGGGAATCCAGTTCATCCAGGAGCGACAGGATGAACCATCACTTTCTGTACAGCTGAGTTTAGAGCTCTGGCTCTTCTGTTCCACTGTCATATATAGTGAATATATTTCACAGACATATATTCATCCAGCTCTGACAGCTGAGAGGGGATTTTTTTAATCATTGGTGAGACGGAGCTGTTCATCCAATCAGGGAGCTTTATTTGGAGGGTGTGGACAGCTCTACTCGGGGCTGATCGGCGCCTCTCGGAGCTCCATACACCACAGGATTTGTGATTGGAAATATTAAACATGTTCATTATCTACGATCTCCCCTTCCGACGCCTCCCGAGAGGCTCCGACCGGAAAACATCTCTCTGAACGCACCGCACACCAGAGGAGGATCGGACCGAACTCATTTGCATACTCCCGACAATCGGCCCTTGTCGGCGTCGATCAGGAGGAGAAGATCGGGGCAAAATTCGGCCTGATTATCCTGTAGTGTGTGGAGGCCTTAAGACTCAGTCCCCTCAGACGCCTGGCTCTCATGAGGACTGGAGGAAGCAGTCATGAATCACACACACATAGACACAGACACACACACTCCGGAGTAAGTCTGACGTCCTGGACTTTCATGCACTGCTGCTTTACCGACACCTTCCACCAGATGGCAGCACGTATGCAGGCGGCTCCCTCCACAGTCAGCAGGGTCTGTTTCATGTCTCTGTGCTCATCATGACTAAGCTGTTATGATCCGGGGGAAAGTGGAGTCTGGCTGTTTGGACTTCTGTCTTCAAAACATGGTGCATAGAAATACTCATTTTCATAGAGCAACTATGGAGTTACTGCAGAGGAGCTGTGGAGAAGCTGTAGAGGAGCTGTAGAGGAGCTGTAGAGGGGGCGTAGAGCCGGCCATCAGCCACCTCTGGACCACTGAGGACGGTGTCTGTCCTCACTCTGAACATCATCTAAATGTCTCTACTCACACTTGGCTATGATGCTGTCCACAAAGCCCATGGAGAAACGGAAGAAGATGAAGCTGTGCAAGTGGTCGACCTTCAGGAACAGAGAGAACCACATTAACACTCTTGTCAAGCAGTGTGAGACTTAACCCATTCCTCTCTGGAATGCAGCAGTCATTAGGAGTGTGCGGCACTACAGGCCTTCTACAGGACTGAGTGAGACGCTTCCTCCGGTACTCGCCAGTCTCTTGAAGGTGGCGTGAATGGTCTGCTTCTCCCTCTGGTTCCCGTTGTAGAAGGCGATCTCCTCGCTGAAGAACAGCCGGCAGAAGTCAGTGTGTAGCCACGCACGCACGCGCACACGCGCACACGCACGCACGGCTCACCTGTTGGTGATGAGGCGGGAGTTGACGTAGCGGTATTCTCCCTCGTAGCGCTGCTCGGTGACCGTCATCCTGCCGATGGGCCGCCTCAGTCTGGTCAGGAACAGGCCTGAGATCAGCAGGTAGGACATCATGATGGCGGGGCCCTGGTCAGAGGACAGGAGGGGGACAGGTCCATGAACGAGCTCCATGCATCCTCTCCAGGATGGTGAGGGAGCGTTCAGAGGAATTCTCACCTGAGCGCCAATGGCACTGGTCAGCTTGAAGATGTAGAGGCCGATGTCCAGCAGAGGCTTCACAACACATCAGAACCACAGTGTTACTACAGCAGGACGCAGCCGGGGACTGCCGGTCCAGTGACCGGAGACACATTCTCTCTTCAACTTCATGACTTGACATGAGGTCTGATCACATCAGAGGTTGAACAGCAGCAGGTGGAGAAGGTTCCGGTCCAACAGGAGGAGGATGAACCCGGCTCAGCAGCTCGCTGTGGCTGAAGAACAACCTCAAGCAGGACGTGCCGGACCTCACTGGGCCATGAGCATCCAGTCAAACTGAGCAAGGCGGGGCGGCGGTCCAGTCGCTATCACAAGGTTGCTGGTTGGATTGCCCATCGTACACATCCTGAAACTGCTCCGATGGATGGAACGAGCACCGTGCAAGGCAGCAGTCTGCCTTGCAGAGGGGGGGGGGGGAATGGCATTGCTGAAGCAGTGGGAAAAGCTATTACAAGACCCATGAGTACATCGTTTGGCAATATTAAACTAAAGTCAGTGAGACTGAGTTTGTGACGGCGCTGCTGTGGTGATCATGTCTGTTCCAGGACTTCATCTGTTTCAGTCGTGGAGTTTCTCTCTTTGATCTACATAGAAGACACTGTGGACAGTTGATGCAGGAAACTACAGAAGTCCTGAAGACAGATCACTCTGGTCTCTGGTGGACTCGGTCTTTCATGGTGTGTAATCTGTCTGTCCTATTCATGTCTTTCTCTCTGTCCCCTCAACCCAACTGCAATAGCAGAAAGCTGCCACCGCTGATCCTGGTTCTGCAGGGTTCTCCTCCTCTGATCCTGGTTCTGCAGGGTTCTCCTCCTCTGATCCTGGTTCTGCAGGGTTCTCCTCCTCTGATCCTGGTTCTGCAGGGTTCTCCTCCTCTGATCCTGGTTCTGCAGGGTTCTCCTCCTCTGATCCTGGTTCTGCAGGGTTCTCCTCCTCTGATCCTGGTTCTGCAGGTTTTTCGGTCCCTCAGTGTCTCACTGCTCGAGTTGATCTGCTGGTTTTCTTTGTACAGGGTCTGGAGATGGCCGTGTTGTCGTCGGTGCTGTATAAATAAAGCTGAATTGAAGGCATCGGTTTTACCTTGCTGATGTTGGAGTAAAGATCCACGACACTGTTACAGAACTTCTCCACATCCTGAGTGAGCAGCTGGTCTGCGTTGGCTATCCGATTGTCCAGGTTGCCCATCTTGTAGTAGGTGTAACCTCTGGAGAGAGAAAGGTCATGAAAGGTCACCAGCAGGCGGCGGGGCCGGACAGAGAGCGCCGAGGTCCGAGCGGGAGCCTTACTGGAGGTACTGGTCATACAGGCTCTTCGTCAGCTTCGTCCGGAAGCGCAGCTTCAGCTCGTTGAGGCCAAACTTCAGGAAGTTGTTGACCAAGGCAATCTGGAAGGAGGACAGGCGTCACGTCGGCGCTCCAGCTGCAGGTCAGTACAGGAAACACGCTTCGATGCCACACAGCAAGACAGGAAGTGACAGACAGAGCTAGGAGCATGCAGAGGGAGCTGGTAGACAGAGGCCATGCAAACTTTACCCAGAATGCTGCAGGCATGAGAGGAATGCTGTGTGTGGACTGAGTTTTCCTGGTCTGATGTGTGAAGACACTTTGCTTCCAGGTTTTATCTCGTCTGGCCGTGGGCTGCCGGGCTCACTTTCACCGAACCCAGGCTCTTCTCATCATTACAGCACTCCCTCAGAGTAGAAACGGTTTCTATCGTTTCCAATAAGTCCTACTCTGCACTGAGGACGGTGTGAGGCTGATCGAGTGTCAGTGGAGCATGCAGTTATGGAGTTAGTTCAGAAGAAGGATCAGCTTAAGGTTAGTGGTTACTCTCATCACGGTGAGAAATCACACAGACAGGCCAGTGTTTTCCATATCAGGGCTCTGTTGCAGCTCGCTGCCCTACAGACACGTCAGACATGAGAGCAGGACGGGCGGCTCGAGGGTGGAGATGAGGAGTCACACACTTACAAGAGGCATGAATTTGACAAAGCTGAACAAGCAGATCTTGAAATCTCTGGTCGAGCGACCGATAATTGCACTGCGAACCACAACATGCAGAGAGGGACATGGTCAGTGTTATGGGGGGTCAAGGTCTCCTGGGCGGGGCTTGTTCCCTGATATGAAACAGACAGGCACTGTGAAAACCTGAAACATCCACCAGTCCTGAACTCCATGCTGGACTACTGGAGACACACTGAGGGACAGCCCGCTGGGCGAGGGACGAGACCCCGGCTCACACTGAGCTCTCCTGAGGCCTGCAGGACCACTCCGGTCCAGGAGAGACTGATCTGGTCCAGGAGAGACTGATCTGGTCCAGGAGAGACTGATCTAACTTTTAGTTCAGTTTGAAGGTTCCAGATCAGGTTGTGGAGTTTTCCCGGCGTGACGGCAGGAATCAGCCACATGTCCACTCTCGCTTTGGGACACGATGCTGATGGCTGAGCTTCTCCAGGCCTTTAGCAGGACAGCGCAGAGCTTCCCTCCCTCTGTCTGATCAGGTGTGTCTCCAGTGTCCTCCAGCAGGCTCTCAGTCTGTCAGCTTTGACTTTTGGCCCCATGACATCTGTGCAGTCGATTCGGAGATGCTGCTGGGGAGCAGCAGAGCTCCGTCTGATTATTTACGCCGCCAGCAGGTCGTGTGTGATTGGAATCGGTCGACTGAGCTCTGACGGTCCCGTCCTGGAGAGGAGACTGGAGGATATTTCAGGTGAGGGGTTTCCTGACAAACATCACATCTGTTTGTTACAGACTTGAAAGAAAATGCAGGTCTGACAGTGAAAAACCACAAACAGCACACACTCCAACACGTTAAGAACACACAGTTAGTGCTGGGTCACTTCTAGAGGGACGTGTGAGTTACCCCAGGTATGACTGATATGTAGGAACAAAAGTGCTTCTTGAACAGAGTGATGTCTCTATTGATAATGCCGCTGTGGAGAGTCAAAGTAAAGCCATCAGCTTCATCACACAGCAAAGACAACAAGACTGGTGAACCGTCCAGAGTCCAGTCACACTGGAGGACAGACGCAGGATCCCCTGGAGGCAAAGCACAGGTTATTCCACATCTTCAGCAGCACAGACAGCACCGTGTGGCCCTGCCGCAATACTCTGCCGCCGCTGCTGCTGCTCGGCCTCCCTCCACTGGAAATGTGTCTGGGCTCTACTTCCTCCTTTCTGAGCAAACTCTAAGAACATGGACACTTAGAATCAGGTGGTCTGTTTACACGAGGACTGAATAACGGGACTGGACAGGTATAATAAACTGACTGAAGGCTCCATTTCAATACGAACACACACTCTGGGACATGTGTCCCACTGAGACTGGCATGGACCAAGTGTGAAGACCTCGCTAGCCGCTGAGCCACGTCCGCAGGAAAGGACACATTCTGACAGAAGAGAGCACCCTGGACCAGAACCACCAGTCTGCTGTCAGTAAGACAGCACAGCAGGGGGGACATGCTGCTGGCCTGAAGGCCTCCTCACAGCAGGGACTTACTGGGCTGGAGGTCAGTCCGGGAACCGTCTGCAGCAGCACTGGGAGGCTTTACACCGAGTGCAGTTATCAAGAACTTACACCATCTAGATAAGATATGAGAGTCCAGGACTCTCCCCGGTCCTGGACCAGGCTCCTCAGAGAGTCCAGGACTCTCCCCGGTCCTGGACCAGGCTCCTTTAGAGAGTCCAGGACTCTCCCCGGTCCTGGACCAGGCTCCTCAGAGAGTTCAGGACTCTCCCCGGTCCTGGACCAGGCTCCTCAGAGAGTTCAGGACTCTCCCCGGTCCTGGACCAGGCTCCTCAGAGAGTCCAGGACTCTCCCCGGTCCTGGACCAGGCTCCTTTAGAGAGTCCAGGACTCTCCCCGGTCCTGGACCAGGCTCCTTTAGAGAGTCCAGGACTCTCCCCGGTCCTGGACCAGGCTCCTTTAGAGAGTCCAGGACTCTCCCCGGTCCTGGACCAGGCTCCTCAGAGAGTTCAGGACTCTCCCCGGTCCTGGACCAGGCTCCTTTAGAGAGTTCAGGACTCTCCCCGGTCCTGGACCAGGCTCCTCAGAGAGTTCAGGACTCTCCCCGGTCCTGGACCAGGCTCCTCAGAGAGTTCAGGACTCTCCCCGGTCCTGGACCAGGCTCCTCAGAGAGTTCAGGACTCTCCCCGGTCCTGGACCAGGCTCCTCAGAGAGTCCAGTAAAGAAAACAAAGAAGAGCTGCTTTCCGGAAGCATCTGTTCATCCTTAGGTCTCCTGGTGAGCAGGAGGAATTTATAAACTCTTTTTAAAGGTTATCATGAGATTATCCTTCAGGAGAAAATCAGGACGTTGTGTCCATGCGACACATCCCTACCTGGAGCGGAAGGTCCTCATCCAACATGGCCTCCATGTGTCTACATGTGCTGTGAAATGTATCTGGTCAGGAAGGCAGCAGGGCTCCTCCTCTGACCTCTGACCTCAGATATAGTCCCAGTGTGCCACACAGACATGAGCAGAGTGGAAAGCGTCTGACCTCTCGATCATGGTGCCGTTCTGGATCATCCACACGTCGCAGTAGGTCCGGGCCACCAGCATGCTGGCGATGAGCACCAGGTAGGCGGTCTGTGGACACAACCGGAGCGGTGAGCGGACCAGATACACCTGAGGGCCTACAGCGGTGGGTCAAAGGTCAGCAGCCTCTCTTCACCATATCTTTATGACACTGTATGAGAGGAACTGTCTGCTGAGCTTCACCAGGACGACATACTGGATCTACACTGGATCTACACTGGAGCTGCACTGGATCTACACTGGAGCTGCACTGGATCTACACTGGAGCTGCACTGGATCTACACTGGAGCTGCACTGGATCTACACTGGATCTACACTGGAGCTGCACTGGATCTACACTGGAGCTACACTGGAGCTACACTGGAGCTACACTGGAGCTACACTGGAGCTACACTGGAGCTACACTGGAGCTACACTGGATCTACACTGGAGCTACACTGGAGCTACACTGGATCTACACTGGATCTACACTGGATCTACACTCGATCTACACTGGAGCTGCACTGGATCTACACTGGAGCTGCACTGGATCTACACTGGAGCTGCACTCGATCTACACTGGAGCTGCACTCGATCTACACTGGAGCTGCACTCGATCTACACTGGAGCTACACTGGATCTACACTGGAGCTACACTGGATCTAGACTGGATCTGCACTGGATCTAGACTGGAGCTGCACTGGATCTAGACTGGAGCTGCACTGGAGCTACACTTTCTGCACTCAATCTACACTGGAGCTACACTGGATCTACACTGGAGCTAGACTGGATCTGCACTGGATCTAGACTGGAGCTGCACTGGATCTAGACTGGAGCTGCACTGGATCTAGACTGGAGCTGCACTGGATCTAGACTGGAGCTGCACTGGATCTAGACTGGAGCTGCACTGGATCTAGACTGGAGCTACACTGGAGCTGCACTGGAGCTACACTTTCTGCACTCGATCTACACTGGATCTACACTGGATCTACACTGGAGCTACACTGGAGCTACACTGGAGCTACACTGGAGCTACACTGGAGCTACACTGGATCTGCACTGGATCTACACTGGATCTAGACTGGAGCTGCACTGGATCTACACTGGATCTAGACTGGATCTGCACTGGATCTAGACTGGAGCTACACTGGATCTAGACTGGATCTGCACTGGATCTAGACTGGATCTGCACTGGATCTAGACTGGATCTGCACTGGATCTGCACTGGATCTAGACTGGAGCTGCACTGGATCTAGACTGGAGCTGCACTGGATCTAGACTGGAGCTGCACTGAATCTAGACTGGATCTGCACTGGAGCTGCACTGGAGCTACACTTTCTGCACTCGATCTACACTGGATCTACACTGGATCTGCACTGGATCTGCACTGGATCTGCACTGGATCTGCACTGGATCTGCACTGGATCACCACACAGAGGTGATCGTGACTTCTTCCTCAGACCGCCGTTGAATACTCAGAGTGACAGGAGCAGCACACAACTTTCTACTAACTCACCTCTCTGCAAAATACTTTAGATATTAACCTGCTCCACCCACATGGAGCAGCACTTTAACAGAGGAATTCCACATCTTCCGTGTCTGCTCCGCTCTGCTCCGTATTATCAGAAACCACAGCTCCGGATCGCTCCGGATCGCTCCGGATCACTCCGGATCGCTCCGGATCGCTCCGGATCGCTCCGGATCGCTCCGGATCGCTCGGCTGCACCTCTGTTCCGCCGGCCGGAGAAGCAGAGCAGTGCGAGGAGCAGATTCAGGCCTTTCAGAATAAAATGCATACATGGTCCTGAATATGTATTTTGTAGAAAACAGGAAATATATGAGCAACAGCCTACAATGGGCCATATATGCAGCTGTGTAACATTGGACTGGACGTCAGAAACGTTGGACTGTAGCTTGATTACAGGCAAAATAGAAGTTTGTCATATAAAACTTGAAAGTGTGTTCTAGTTTTTGCCTGTACGGCTTTTTAAAGTGTATATTTTAATCAGAATGGGATGTCTATTCCTGATATATCTGAAAATTGATGTGAGGACAAATAAAACGTCTTTAAACATGTTAAAGTCTTTAATAAAGACAAAATGATTGTATTTTGTATAAAGCCGGAGGTTGTTGGAGTTCTCTTTCCTGTCTGGTGCATCTGAACTGTGGAAATTTATGCGTGCGGAGACCTGGACGGACCGGACCGGACAGAAAAATAGACCTTGGCTCTATTTTGGACTGACGGAGCAGAGTGGGGCGGATCCAGACGGAGCCGAACGTGGTGGAACGGAGGCTACTGTCATTAAAATAGCAACGTATTTGCTGAGGGGGTCGGAGCGGACTGGACCAGACCCGGAAGAGGTGGAATTTGGGGGTAACCTGCTCCACCCACACGGAGCAGCACTTTAACCTGCTCCACCCACACGGAGCAGCACTTTAACCTGCTCCACCCACACAGAGCAGCACTTTAACCTGCTCCACCCACACGGAGCAGCACTTTAACCTGCTCCACCCACACGGAGCAGCACTTTAACCTGCTCCACCCACACAGAGCAGCACTTTAACCTGCTCCACCACCAGCCACACTCAGGCTAGTTTGACGTGCTGAAGGTCTGAGAAGAGATCGGATCACCATGGGGAGCTGAAACGGTCTAACCCCAGCTCACAATCCTTCTGACTTTTTGGGTTTTAAGCAGGAGGTGTCAGAAAAGTTCCCACAGGGAGAACTGGCTTGTGGCGGCCCAGCGTTCATAGCAACGTTGCTTTTTGATCCTTGGATGTCGGCTCTTCCTGTCATTGTGAAGCAGAATCCACCAAGCGTTGGATTGTTCTCCACTAATAGGGAATGTGAGCGGGTTAGACCGTCGTGAGACAGGGTAGTTTTACCTTGCTGGTGATGTGTTGTTGCAATAGTAATCCTATTACATCCTTGTTTTTTTTTTTTTTCAAATAATTTACATCCCAATGCTTTCGGAAAGGGGTTTGTCGCTGCTGTGTGTCTTCAGTCCTGATGCTCATGCTCCTGTCCCGGTATGAGCCAGCGGATGCTGTCTGTCCGCAGGATGGCGTAAAGAGTGAAGCCAGTGATGAAGAGGATGGAGAAGACCAGCAGCCAGTCGACGCCCTTCACTGATAGAAGCTTCTGGAAGACATCGAGTCTGAACACACTGCAGGGACGATGCTACATGCCACATGCTAACCTGCACAGTGGCGTAGCGAGCAAAGAGCCTGGTCTGGATGGAGTTCCCCTGAACCTTCCATATGGGCACAGAGAGGCCAATGGCAGTGGTTCTCACATTCTATCTTCACTGGAGAGTCTCTCAAAGTGAAGCCGTCCGATTCGCCCGCCTGTCCCATGCTTCCACCACCTGTCCAGATGAAACGTACCTCCATGCAGAAGACTCGGGGGACCAGGACTCTCAAGATCCGCAGGATCCGGCCAACGAAGACTCTGTCCACTGCTGCTCTGTCTTTCCTTCCATCTTTCTACAAAACAGAAGAAAGGACCTGATAACATCCACTGGATCTTCCAATTTCCAACACGAGGACGACGTGCTGGACATACCTCTGAGGACAACACCAGCTCCGAGTCTCGCTTCCCACTGGAACAAACAGAACAGACTCTTCAGCAGCATGTCATCCTCCAGTTCAGCAGACATGAACATTGAAGAATAAGATGGACTTATTTGATTTTTACTGCAGTAAATGAATTTAATCACTCAGCTTTACGTATACAGTGTGAGGAGCAGCAGTCATTTCACAGCATTTTTACAGATCAAACCCAACGAATCCACATGAGCACAGCAGGTGGCGTCAGTGGTACACTTTGAAACTGATTTCAACATCAGGAGAGTTTGGACTGGAATCAGGACCAGGAGGATCTGGAGCAGGACCAGGAGAATATGGACTGGGAATCATGAACCTCTGGTGTGGAATTATTCTTGGGTCACGATCTTTCACTAGCTATATCTCACGATGGAGAAGCAGACGATCCTCCTGCTCAAATATGATGAATTCAAACATCATCAGGCTGAAGCCACTCTGCTGCTGCTGCAGTGGAAACCAGGAAGGAATGCTGACGAGTTTAGCTGGTTTGTTTTCAGTAAAACGTTCTGAATCCTGGGAAAGTGGGAGAGAGTCTGCACCCCTTTCACCCCACAGTACACTGCAGTGGTCTTGAGCCATGACCAACCACGTGTTTCTGTTTTAGAGGTAAAAGCTCGTGTTTTGAGCTTCTTCCTGCGGGACGTAAACAGAGCGATGCTGCCCTCAGCACTTCCTGCAGTGAACTGCAGAGACAGCTGCATTCACAAAATTACAACAACAAGGACTGAATTCTTCAACATCTACATTCTCATGTCAAAGAAATTTTTACATCAACGTTTCAATTATGCTGACTGGAATGGACCCTCTGGTGTCCCGTGTTTGGTCCACAGACCGTATGTTTGACAGGGAACATGAAGAGGCTCACGGCTCCAGAGGGGAACCTTTGACCCTGACGTGTTTGTTTCCTGTGCAGATCGTGTTTGTGCTCATCAGATATACGTACCAAATATGGTAAATTTTGCCCAGCTCTAAATCAAACACACTAAAGCTGTCACGTTCATAAAACCTCCAGTGTCCTCCACCAGTTTGCAAGACATTAGGCTTTTCTGGGTCAGTCTATTGTCCAACATTCTGAAGAAGCTTCCCTGATGTCCAAGCGAGACACAGCGGTGCTGATCAGTCACAATATTTGCAGATAACTAGACAGAGGGACCGCTGTGTGGCCTGATATGAGGAGACGCAGACACGTGTCCAGGTTAAAGAGCGAAAATACACCTGCTCACACTGTGTCCACACTGCAACCAAGGTACGGGCCAAACGGGCGAGGATGTGACCAGGATTCTGCAGCAACCAATCACTCGGGACAACATGCAGACTCATTGTAATCCTCCGAACGAGCTCCGTCCTCAGCTCCACGACAGCGCTCCGGACGGACCGGGTCGGTGACGGCTGAACAGCCGCAGAACCGGTCCGGCAATAACAGACCCGGAGTCAGAGTGGAGGACTGTCCGTCGCAGAGCGCTGTGTGAGGGAACGTAGCAGTGTTCTGCTGTCATACAGTGACGTCTAGTGGCCGCAGGTTGTAAGTACAGCCATAGTATGAAATACAAGTCACGAGACCAAACAGTGAAAGAGTGCAACGTTAGTCTGGAAAAAACATCTAGAAAAAACACTTTCCACTGGCCAGAGTTAATCTGCCTACTCTCAGTTAACCTACCCACTCTTAGTTTGCCTACCCATCCTACGTTAAACTGCCTACTCTGTTAACTGTGCTACTGCGTTTAACTAACCACTCCCAGTTAACCTAGCCACCCTCAGTTAAAGTAACCACTCCCAGTTAACCTAGTTAACCACCAGTTAACCTGCCTCCTCTCAGTTAAACTAACCACTCCCAGTTAACCTAGTTAACCACCAGTTAACCTGCCTCCTCTCAGTTAATCTCTTCACCCTCAGTTAACCGAGCCACACTCAGTTAACCTACCTACTCTCTGTTAACCTACCTATTCTCAGTTAACCTGCCAACTGTTAACTTAGCCACTCTCCGCTAGCCTACCCACTCTGAGCTAGCCAGGTGAACAAGGTGAACTCCGAGTCTTCCACCTGTCAGAATGGACGGCTAACAGCTGCTAACTAGCATCCCTCCTCCAAGTGACTAAAAGCCGCCCTCCTCCGCTCCTCACCTGCCCGGCTTGGCCTTCCGACTGCGGTTCTTCAGGAGGTAGAGGACCAGCAGAGCACCGACCGCCACGGAGGAGTTCTTAGCCGTCAAGTATTTACTGAAAGTCGCCATGTTTCTGACACAACGACCGGTGCTGTGCGGGCCAGGAGGACTATAAGCTGGAGCATAGAGCTGCACGCATAGAGCGCACAGAGATATAGACACAGGCCGCAGATCCCGCGCAGAGCACAGAGAGATACACATAGACCGACGCCAGGCACTGGAGCACAGAGCCGTAAACTTTATGGTCTGTATATGTTCTATGGTCTATGTCTCTAGCTCCATAGATCACTGACGTCACAGCGCCGCCGCCATGTTGGATGAGGACCAGCTCCACTGTATTCAGAGCAGAGAAACAAACCGAAGTCACGACATTCACAGCGCATATTCACCGGGAGGCATGATGTGTACTGGATTTACTGTATGTGCTTATGACTTTAGATGTCTATATTTACATTTCTATTTGTATGTCTGTGTTTGGAGATCTATGTTTGCTGTCTATATTTGTATCTCTATGTCCACAGATCTACGTTATAATGTCTATGTTCAGTGTTCAGTGGCGTGTCACGTGACTCCTCTCCTGTTAGACTGAGTTGTGCTTTAAGTCCAATAAAAAGTTTGAAGTCCTGTTTTTATCTTATCACAGCCTTTGTTTCTCTGCATCAGTCATAGATACAGATAATTGCAGCTGCAGTTTGAAGTGTGTTTGCTTCGGACTGGTCTGTGAAACGTCTGAACGTCTCTTCAGGCTCCTGCGAAGGGGAACCAGTCAAGTCGGCCTCAGCTCGAGCTGAGTGGGTCGGGGGCTGGGGCCGACTTCACTGTGCTCCATAGTAGCCTATTATACTATTATAAGTATTTGCTATGCCATGCACATCTGTAATGATATCATTCATAAAAAAACTGAATCTTTGATGTAATCATTTTTATTTTGTGTTTTGTCAGACATAGAAACAACAAAAACCCTTGTTGTTTGTCAGGATCTTGAGCCGGAACAGTTCCTTCAGACCCTCAGGGATAGGCTGTCCAACATCCCCGAGGAGTGTGAACTGTGCCGTCTCATTGGCCAGCAGAGACAATTCGTGCGACTGGAGGACTTCTGCCCGAGACACATCCGTAAAGGAAATGTCTTTGGTAGATCAAATCTGTACGTCTGTCCTAAGGTAGGCAAATGTTACCATTTTCTATTTCATTAAAAATGTGGTATGTTACACACTGACCACTGCATATTCACATATTTCACAACTGTTTACAGGCGGTGGGTGGTGCCAGTGTTGGTCCAGCTGCAGCTGCTGCCCCCTCTGCTCCTCCTCCTGATGGTACCAGGTTGCTGTTCCTCCTCTGCTCCTCCTCCTGATGGTACCAGGTTGCTGTTCCTCCTCTGCTCCTCCTCCTGATGGTACCAGGTTGCTGTTCCTCCTCTGCTCCTCCTCCTGATGGTACCAGGTTGCTGTTCCTCCTCTGCTCCTCCTCCTGATGGTACCAGGTTGCTGTTCCCCCTCTGCTCCTCCTCCTGATGGTACCAGGTTGCTGTTCCCCCTCTGCTCCTCCTCCTGATGGTACCAGGTTGCTGTTCCCCCTCTGCTCCTCCTCCTGATGGTACCAGGTTGCTGTTCCTCCTCTGCTCCTCCTCCTGATGGTACCAGGTTGCTGTTCCCCCTCTGCTCCTCCTCCTGATGGTACCAGGTTGCTGTTCCTCCTCTGCTCCTCCTACTGATGGTACCAGGTTGCTGTTCCCCCTCTGCTCCTCCTACTGATGGTACCAGGTTGCTGTTCCTCCTCTGCTCCTCCTCCTGATGGTACCAGGTTGCTGTTCCCCCTCTGCTCCTCCTACTGATGGTACCAGGTTGCTGTTCCCCCTCTGCTCCTCCTACTGATGGCACCAGGTTGCTGTTCCCCCTCTGCTCCTCCTCCTGATGGTACCAGGTTGCTGTTCCCCCTCTGCTCCTCCTACTGATGGTACCAGGTTGCTGTTCCCCCTCTGCTCCTCCTCCTGATGGTACCAGGTTGCTGTTCCTCCTCTGCTCCTCCTCCTGATGGTACCAGGTTGCTGTTCCTCCTCTGCTCCTCCTACTGATGGTACCAGGTTGCTGTTCCCCCTCTGCTCCTCCTACTGATGGTACCAGGTTGCTGTTCCCCCTCTGCTCCTCCTCCTGATGGTACCAGGTTGCTGTTCCCCCTCTGCTCCTCCTCCTGATGGTACCAGGTTGCTGTTCCTCCTCTGCTCCTCCTCCTGATGGTACCAGGTTGCTGTTCCCCCTCTGCTCCTCCTCCTGATGGTACCAGGTTGCTGTTCCTCCTCTGCTCCTCCTCCTGATGGTACCAGGTTGCTGTTCCTCCTCTGCTCCTCCTCCTGATGGTACCAGGTTGCTGTTCCTCCTCTGCTCCTCCTCCTGATGGTACCAGGTTGCTGTTCCTCCTCTGCTCCTCCTCCTGATGGTACCAGGTTGCTGTTCCTCCTCTGCTCCTCCTCCTGATGGTACCAGGTTGCTGTTCCTCCTCTGCTCCTCCTCAGCTGCTGATTCTCCTGGTCCTGATCCAGCTCCTGTCACATCAGAGGTTTTTTTTCTTTTTTATATTGAAATAAAGATCAAAGTCAGTGCTCTGAGACATCTAACAGTCACTACAGACTGACTTTGGCATCACATACATCTATACCAGGGTTCCCCAACTCCGGTCCTCGAGGGCCACTGCCTTGCATGTTGAGAAGTTTCCTGCTACAACACACCTGATTCAAACGAGTGGCTGGTTATGAGGCCACTCAGAGCTTGATGACGAGCTGATCGTTTGAATCAGGTGTGTTGTAGCAGGAAACTCCTGAAAGGCAGTGGCCCTTGAGGACCGGAGTTGGGGAATCCTGATCTGTACAATCAAAGATGATTTATTTTCAAGAAACACTTCCCTCTGTGTCCAGCCTCCAACAGCCACCGATCAGTGTGTAAGTACTGAGTGAATAGCCGTAACTTCATAACAGAATGTCCTTTTTACTGATATTACCTCCAACCTCAGGAGGAGTGCAGGACCAGTGTTTGTTCCAGAACCACTTCAACTCAGTCTGTTGTGAATGGACAAACCTAAACCTCACAATAAATCTGGGACAGTGGTCCAAAAATAACAGCCATTCACACCTGACGTCATAAGAATACGGCTCAAACGAAGCAGTTCTGTGTAAGACGGTCTAAAGCTGCTCCTGAGTGTCATGCAGGTGATCAGAGGATAACTGAAGGGAGGAGGTTCACTTACTGCTGCTAAAGGAGGCTCAACCGGTTCATGAATCCACGGTCTTTCCATCAGTCCTGTAAATGTTTCATCAGCTATGTTTCAAAAAGTCAGGAAATATTACAAAGGTCTGTGTGATTTTAGGTCAAGCACAGGTTGACATACTTTTCTTTTACACTGTGGTATACCAGGAGATTTTTGTTATTTTGCCATCATTATATGACTGTTCTAACAGACATGTTGTCCTGTAAAGCAGTAAGATGCATTATATAAACAGTGTCCTTTTTCAGAATTGTTTAGACATCTGTTCACGTAAATATTTCTGAGGGTAAATACGGAATACTGCTCCCTATCCTCAAACACAGATAATCTACATCTGCAGACTACTTTGAAATGATGTACATTAAATATGTATTTGAAGAAAAAACAAGCCTTTCAGTATGTACATCAATTTTGTGTTCATCTTCTTTGTAATATACTGTATGTATTTCAGAGACGTGTCCTCTGACAGAGACTCAGATGTTGAGGACGTCGTCCTGTCCTCCCCTGGCAGAGCTGATTCTGAGGCATGAAACTGAAACAATACAGAGATGCTGAACATGTGACATCGGTCAGAGGCTGCATCCCATCTTATTGTGAAAGTCACCGTGTCTTGGCTTGGCCTCGCTTCCTTTATGTGGTTGAAGTTTTTCCTGTTTTAGTTCCCCTGTGCTCCCTCTGGTGATGTCTCACCTGGGTTGGTTGCACCACCTGTGTCTTCTCAGTTAACCTCAGTCTTCCTCTTTTTCTTTGTCAAATCATCTGTTTGTACCGTGTTCCTGATCCTTGAGCGTCATCAGTAGGTCCAATTCTTACATTTTGTTCCACCACACCCGCTTTTCCCAAGTCTGCATGTAGTTCCAGTCCTGCACACACCCTGACAGCATCCTCTGCAGCCTGCATCAAACTCTCATTACTGTTAGACTGAAGTTCCACTGGAGGAGGTTCTGGAGAAATTCAGGGAGGATTCGCTGGATGAAAGCAGTTCCTCGACTGCTATCGCCAGACGGAGGCATGAGGTTCAGAGTGGCTGCATGACTCTGTCTCGCAGCTATTTTTCATGGCACAAATGTCCAAACATTGACTTTGTGTTGGAAATGGCTGAGGACTCCGGGGCCCGAGAAGGGCATTTCCTCGGTAACTAATGACTCGTTCTTACCTGTGACTGATGAGATACTGTGAATCCTTTATCTTTTCTTTAATTCTGTGACATTCCACAAACTATATTCCTTTTGCATTATATTCCAGCTTGCTGATGGTGGGTCTGCAAACCACTCCTGCTGTTTTTGAGGGGACGACAGGGAACCTCATTTTCTCCTATGACCAGCGGGCGCTGTCAGCCAGCAAGCACTACGCCGCTGGAAAGGTGGCCTGGTCCATTCTGCACGCCGGACCAGGCCCCAAACGCCTCAACACACAGAGTGTGAGCTGATGTGTGGTCGGGATCCAGACCTGGCATCCGTTCACACTGTTCTGAGATGAAGACATCTCCAGCAATCTGACAAAGTTTAATGTAGGAAATATTGAGAAAATACTGCTTTCTACAACAGCAATGGGTGTATTTTTTTCTAAAATGTTCTGCTCACCTTTAAAGGTTGGCATGTGCAGCAGCGAGAGGAGCTGTGCAGCCTCAAGACCCAGCTAGGGCACTGGATCGCTGGCAGTGGAGTTCCTGGCATATACAGCGCCACAGTGGGCAGCCTTCCACAGTTCCAGCAGCAAATCGTTGCCCATTTCCTGTACCGTCGGTCAGAAACAAACATCAAACTATGACGTACAAGACCTCTGCAGCTAATGTTCAGTACACATTTATTTGAACAATCTATGATGTGTGTAATTGCCTCTAGTGCTTTAAAGCCGATAAGACGATGACAACAGCGTGTTATTTGGTTGGAATATATAGCACAACAGTAAACGTACTTTTCGCACTCCTGACCAACAGAACTGCAAGTAAGAGCCAGTAGTTTGTCGCTGGTATGGAAGCCTGTGGGATTAATGGTCGTTGGCGAAGGCTTCCCGGAGACAGTTCCTGCCTGTCTTTACAAACGTCGGCGTCAAACTCACAAGGAGCTGCATTCAGAAACTCTTCAGGTCTCCTGGAGCCCAGAAGGGACAAACAGAAGGGAGCAGGACTCAGGAAGCCTTCTCATCTTTCACAGGTATTGGCACCAGCATCCTGGAGTGTGAATTGAGGGGTCCAGACGGCACAATTTAAAATATAAAGGGGTTTGAATATTGATCAGAAAGTGAGAGGTTGGGTGTCTCAGCAACTTAGAATGCAAAGGATTTTTGTAATTTACAATCACATTTAAAAGTCTGGTATGTTGGTGAGAAAGGTGAGAAAGGTGAAAGGTGAGAAATACAGAGAGGTTGAAATTAGAATATCAAGGTTTAGACATTAAAATACACAATTGGGCAGCAAACAAAAGGCAATTTGATATCTTGGGAAGAGTATGGTGTGGAGGCATCTCAAGTGGCGAAAACAAAGGAATATTCAAATTTACCACTACACAAGCCTATTTGTAAAGTTGTTTTGTGAAGATTTTGGACTTCCACAGTCACCCGAAGCTGTAGTTATACACTGAACTGTTGACAGCCTGCCCCATAATCCTGCATTGAGACACAGGAAAACCATGGCACAGCTGGAAGAATCCACATTTGCTGAGCTGAGCTAAAACAGTTGTTCTAACCACTGCTGCCACCCTGTGGTTAAAATACGTAACATCACCTTATGAGCTCGATCTGCTGGCAGATCAGATGTGGCGCTGAACCACAGACTGTATGGGCTAAACCTGCAACGATTACGTTAGAGACGGAGATACTGGTTACTGGTGGACATGGGAGAAAGTGTACCGATCAGCATTTCAAAATAAATGTTTTAGCAAGAGATTGTTCTCACAGTTATGACATAACACAACAAGAAAATGCAAATAAATAAAAAGCAAATATATTTGGACTTAATACATTTTGAAAATGCGATGATCAAGGTTTTGTTTGTTTATTTTATATCCTACCCACATGTTTTCAGCGCAGCGTATTCAGCCACGGTGACTATACGGTAGGGGTGTCCTCATATAGTCGACGATTCGTTCGAAGGGGCCTGATTCGACTGCCTATCATACAGTCGAAGCATCGAAAAAATGTGGTTATTAAATGAGGACCATTCCATTACAGCTGTACGGGGGGGGGGGGGGGGGGGGGGGGGGGGGGGGGCCTGAATGACTGATTTACATAGAATTGCTTGTTGTTGTTTTTTTTCCAAATAAACATGATATAAAGCCTATTTGATATAAATGTTAGTCTATCAAATATACTGTGGAAAAATTTACTTGTACTTTTATTCAATATTCTATCTATTTAGTGTTTGTGAATGAACCACCATGGTGAGTGGCACAATCCGATATTGCACAGAGCTCCGTCACAGAGCAGCATCTCGGTGGTGATTTGGCTGAACTTTAAAAAGCTCACAATGTCGAAAAAAAAAGAAAAAAAAAAAACAGAACTTCAGGCCAAGTCAAAGATGATCCAAAAAAAAGTCAAATGCAAGTTGTGTCCTTTCATATCACTTCACAACAACATGGCTTTCCACCTTAAACGGGTCAGTAGCCAGATAATTGGCTAATAAAAGACGGTTCTGTTACTCATTTCTCATTTTTAATGCTGACTTTTATTTCGTTTAATTGTAATATTTTAGGTTATTATATTATTATTATTATTTTTATTTATCTAAAAAGCTAATTCTATTTAATTTAGTGTTTGTTTTTGCATGGATGTTGCGCTTCAGAACGACCGACACAGTGCAATTAAGCCTATTTCATTTAATTTGAGCAGATAATGTGAGAAATTGTTTAGCCAAAAAATGTGAGCTTATCTGCAGAGATTATAGATATAAATAAATGACATGCTTTATCCCGTTTGTTAGAAGAGGGTTTGGTTCTGGTCATTTGAACTACTTCATTTGTTTGATGTTTGGAGTCACCGACACTTTGTTCCAGTCTGTGTTTCAGTGTGGAGGAAAAAAAGTGTTGTTTTACCTGCCTGCGCTGTTTTTTTTTTTGTTTGTTTTGTTTTGTTTATTTTTTTTATTATTAGTGCAATCAGGGCCGACTGTAGGCATAGGCGCCCCGTGAGCACCGCTCTGCACTGTGCTGCGCTCCCCCGCTCCGCCAAACAAGATGATAGACTCGACTATCAGTCGACTATTGGCAGATTCGGACGAATCAGATTCGACTATGAAAATTCTTAGTCGGGGACACCTCTACTATACGGAATTTGTGCAGATCGATATTTTAAACCTCTGAATTTTAGTCAAATCAAATCAAATCAGATTTTATTTATATAGCACTTTTCATATTAATAAAAACAACGCAAAGTGCTGAACATTAAAAACAGTCATAAAAACAAAAAGAATAAAAACCGCGCCATCAAACAGTATGCACCACACACACACACACACACACACACACACACACACACACACACACACACACACACACACTCACCCTCACACACACACACACACTCACACTCACACTCACACTCACACTCTACCATTAATTTGCACAGAACAGAGGAGACATGGCATGGCACTGAGCATCTTAGGGAAAACGCCACCAGTGGGGCCCCCCACACCAAGGGAAGTCGAGGGTCAATTAAAACTGGGGCTCCAGCGCCCGACCCCCGACCCCGACAGACCAAGGGAACTCGCACACTAAAGTGTGGAGCCCCCAGGCCAGCCGGGACTAGAGGACCCGGGCACAGTAACCCCAGCGTTGGACCAGGACCAACTCCCGGTGTGAAGGACCCCCCTCAGAGTGAAGGACCCCCCTGAGGAAACACTGGAATTAAACAGCTAAAACATAATAAAATATGACACGAAATTAAAATAAGATAATAAGATAGGATTATAAAGTAAAAAAGTAAAACAAGTTGAATGTGCATAATAAAATAGAATAAGATTACATAAATAAGAATGGAATAAGAGGACTATAGAAGGTCAGTTAAAAGCCTGATTAAAAAGGTGTGTTTTCAACCTCCCTTTAAAAATATCAACGGTCTCTGCGGTCCTGAGGTTCTCTGGCAGGCTGTTCCACAGGCGGGGGCCATAATGGCCAAAAGCCGCCTCACCATGAGTCTTGGTTCTGGCTTTAGGAACACAGTGAGCCGCTGCCAGAGGACCTCAGGGCCGCGAGGGTCGATAGGGTAAAAACAGATCAGCTAGATAAGAAGGCGCAAGGCCGTTAAGACATTTAAAAACTAATAAGAGAACTTTAAAATCGATCCTGAAGCGGACAGGGAGCCAATGCAGCGACTGTAAAACCGCTGTAATGTGGGCCCGCCCCCTGGTCCTCGTCAGCACGCGAGCGGCTGCGTTTTAGTCATTTAGTCATTTCCTCTAGCAGCACAGTAGCCTTAGGCCACAATAAGAAGAGCAGGAGAGTCTCTTGGATCCATTGTTTTGGCCTCGCTGTGCTCCCTGCTGATTGGCTTCAGAAACATCAAACTTATTGGCTGTGTTTTTCAGAGGGCGGAGCTCATTAACATGTCGTAAACCGCCGTAATAAACGCCTGTCTTGCTTGTTTAAAACGCGCAGTTTTTATGGTGTTTTATTAAAAAACGGGCGCTTTTTTCACAGCGTTCTACAGCCTTTGGCAAGAGTGGTGTAAAATACGTGCGTTTTATTTGTCCAATGCGTGTTTTTTACGGCGTCTAATTAAAAAACAAGCGTTTTTTACGGCGTCTTAACGATCGGACGCGTTGGATTAGTGGCGAATTGTGACTCTTTTGGCTTCTCATATGCTCCCACTCAGCACCATCGGCGCCTTCCCCTGCTCGCCCCTCACCGCCACAGAGAGAGAGCGGGCCACAACGTCGACTGCTCCAAGACAGACCTGAAGGGCAGCTCGGCCTGATATGGACCGGCGAGCTTCACCTCATCTGCATCCTGCAGAACCCTGCCCCAGGCCCTCATCTGCCAGTAGAAAAGGAGGATCAAACACGCTTGATACCAATTCGACACCAACTGGACCCGGACTTGCTACGGCGGGCCAAAGTTGACATGTTAAACCTGGTCCATGACGACCAAGCCCAGCAAGAAGAGCGGCAGCGCCAGCAGCAGGAGCACCACCAACACCAACACCTGCCTCGTCCAACACCCATCACACACCCCTCTACACAGCCACACACAGGACAATCCTCATCACACACCCCTCTACACAGTCACACACAGGACAATCCTCATCACACACCCCTCTACACAGCCACACACAGGACAATCCTCATCACACACCCCTCTACACAGCCACACACAGGACAATCCTCATCACACACCCCTCTACACAGTCACACACAGGACAATCCTCATCACACACCCCTCTACACAGCCACACACAGGACCAGTGGCGGCTGCTGGTCTTCCAAAGAGGGGAAGCTCATTTTCAGCATACATTGTAATATGTGTAATCTGTTTTTTGTATGTAAATTCTATTAGCTTTCATGCCTTTTGTACGCCCTGTCAAAGTTAGACAGATCCTCAAAGCCCACTTGTGACCAGACAACTGAGATAGTTTCATCCAGAGGCATGGCCAGCAGGACATTTTATTGGTGACAGCGCTTCCAGTCAGCAGCTCACCTGGTCAGACCAGGACAGCTGAAAGGACCTGTTACTTTTCCCCACCTTTCGGCACCAGCTCAGTCTTCGGAGTTGATCTGTTATGCAGTTTAACACCAATTTTCTCTTCGTAAGGAAGAATATCAAATGGCTTCGCCAAAATCCGGTCCACAACATTCACATTGTCTGCCGTTGTGTGCAGCTGGCGAGCAGCTGGAGCTGCTGGAGGCTGGAGCTGTGTGAGAGAAGGGGAGAAGCTCCACAGCTGCTGGTCGAGGACAGAAACTACAGAGTGACCGAAACGAGTCAAACACAACGCTAGTCGTTTTTCACAAACACAAAGTCTCCAGGGATCAGCAAAGCCTCCGAATCAACTCAGAACAACAGAATGAAAAACTTCAGAAGCGCTTTGGTGTATTTTTTTTACTTCAAGATCGCTGATTTGCTCATTTCGCTGTCAATCAAGCTTCACACAGATCATCCAATCAGCACGCAGAAGCTCAGCGTCCAGGCCAGCTCAATTCTCCATAGACCCCCAGAGACGCTGAGCGTCCGTGGGCGGGACCAGCCCAGCATTTTATCCAATGAGCGTCCAGTTTCACTGCAGCAGAACAACCCACTCTCGCTTCCGCATGGACGCTCAGCGTCCGGCTGTTTAAAGCGCCGTGCCGCTGCGAGGAGGAGTGAGAAAAAAGCCGAGTCAATTACTTGAGATAAGTAGCCGATTCTGAACAAAAGATGAACGTGTTGTAGCGCATATTTAGTGAATGAAATGTTCACACAACAGTAAATATTGGACCACTTATTTTTTGACATTTTAGGGGAAGTTGAGCTTCCCTTGCAGTCTTAGAGCAATCGCCACTGCACAGGACAATCCTCATCACACACCCCTCTACACAGTCACACACAGGACAATCCACATCACACACTGCTACATTCAGCCAGCTTCTGCAGCCACTGGAAACATATTCTAATGTTAACCACCGACTCAGAGGCACAGCAGGAGGGTGAGCGTGAGGAGGGACATTCCTCTCAATACTCATAAGTGTTTTTGTATTCTTTTCTGTGAGTTTTAAACATTTTCATGCTTTTTCTATTTTACTATGTTTGTGTGAATTTGATATTTAATTTTATTTTGAAGTTTTATTTTAATCCCTACGACTTTTTTTATAACAATAATGTTATTTTTGCTGTGAACACCAAATAAATATCCCTGTAACTTGATGTGCTGCATTCATGTTGTGTAATTGTTCTTACTGAACACCAACAGCCAGTCTTTGCTTTGGTTCGATAGCAGCTCTGTATGCTGTACTCTGTCCTCTTAACTCAGGGCCACCCTGGGACAGAAGCTCGTCCATCTGCTCTGCTGACGTTCCTCTGACTGCCCAGCCTCAGCTCAGCCACCAGCTGGTGGAAGTCACCTTGTGTGGTTCTTTCTTGGTTCAGGCAGTGAACCCAATGTATGAGGTGCGTATGGGACCGAATTCATTCTTAACTCTCACATACACCTGTGAAACCATGCATATACTCCTATAATCACTTGCACATACACCCATAAGGAGCATCTTGCATATAAACTAGTATAAATTCACACACACACACACACACACACACACACACACATGCACCACTTAAACCCCGCACACATACAAACAAGACATCTCATACACATTTGAATGAGCCATACAGTGTTGTATATGAGAGGTTATACGTGTGTGTGTGTGTGTGTGTGTGTGTGTGTGTGTGTGTGTGTGTGTGTGTGTGTGAACTCACAGTAGTATGACTGAGGTTGAACAAGTCAGTGTGTGAGCTGACACTAGTTTGAATGAGAGCACACACTGTGTGTGAGAGAGGTAATGCTGTGAGGAAGAGGCGGGGCTGCAGATCAGGCTGGATGTACGTCCAGCAGGTGGCAGTCTGATCTGTGGTGACAGTAACGCAGAGGGTTGGTTTGCTAACTGCAGAGATGGCTAATAATGTCAATAAAGATAAAGTTACTCAAGCGGCAGCTATTTTAGCATTTTGACATCACCGGACGTCAGAAGTGTGGCCTCTGCTTTAACGGAGCAAAATTCTGTCTCTCGCCGCAATGATACAGTGGAGAGGGAGTTAACCTCATTTCTTCATGCAGGAGCTGCAAGCCGAGGTTCAGCGGCACCACAGACAGGCACAGTAAGATGATTTTTAATTGTTTGTTTCATTATTTGTGCTCTGGTCTCCGATCGTAAAAGCTAAATTGATGATTTCAGCAGTATGTATCTCTGTCCATTGTGGAGCTGCAGACATCGGGGCAGTTGAAACGATCAGCTTGTGCTGTGCTGAAAGCTATACTGTTGTCACGCCACAGCGCCCAGTTCAGATTTCTGCTCCACCACGTTTCCAAGCCCGGCACTGTTTTGGATCTTGGAGTGCAAACAAAAGAAGAAGGTGACGTGCTACTGCTGTACTTACACAAAGACATTTGTTCTATTTGTTAGGATGCTCTGTTCTGACTCTGGATGTTCGTCACTGTGACACTGTATATCAGTATAATTACA
This sequence comes from Salarias fasciatus, assembly GCF_902148845.1. Taxonomy (NCBI): domain Eukaryota; kingdom Metazoa; phylum Chordata; class Actinopteri; order Blenniiformes; family Blenniidae; genus Salarias; species Salarias fasciatus. The sequence continues at coordinate 25,913,784 of NC_043753.1, forward strand.
ACATATCTATTTTTTTTAGGCCCAAAGCTCTTCAGTATCACGAAACATTTCATAAAGACTTGATACTACTTCCAAATCCAGAATGAGAAGTGATTTGCAGAGCAGTGTCCAAACAGTTTCTTCATGGAAATGGTCACATACTTAGTGCCTTTGAATTTCATAAATCTTGGGACCAGCACGTTGTCTTCCAGCAAATCAGAGATGGCTGTGGAACAAAGATTCCTCAAGATGGCAGGTAGTCCAACATGATTGTTTATTAGTGTCATTTATTTTCTTACTTAATCCTGTCCACATTTTGTAAAACTTCCACATCCTCCAAAGTGCATACATACATTCCCACAGTTTGTATGAGTTCTCATAACAATAGCTTCGAGTTGTAAACAGACAGCATTAAAATAAATGAATGCAACTGCAAAGTATTTATCTATTTTCCCTAATTGCCTGTGTCTTCTCCAGTCTGCAGATCCTCATGGGATGTGGAAATAAACTTGTCTTTCCTCAACTACAAGAAGGTCAGCAGTGAAATGGCCAGTTGATCCACAAGGTCTTCAAATCAAAGGCTTTGTATGTGAGACCATCACAAACTCTTCTTGTAAGTGTCCTTGTATTAATTTAATTTGAAAAATGCTCTATTGAAAGTAGGGCATTAACGACTTCAGTTTTTTTCAAGTCCACTTATCCGTCAATAAAGTCGAGGTCAAGTCGACACATGGAGGGGGGGGGGGGGGGGGGGGTACAACACGGACACACAGCTGTCCAGCGATGAGCAACTTGCATTAAAGTTCACTGCAACGTAGCCATGTAGATTTTAACCCGAACAAAACAAAAGCTAACACCGTGAGTTACCTTTCACATTTAAAGCAGCGGCAGCCAAGACGCACACCGTGCGTGTCTGCATCATGTTTTGGGGAAAAAAATAGCGTGCGTTGTCTTAATGAAATAAATACCAAAATAATCAAAAACTAATGGCTGGCAAAATTATAATTCAATACTGGTCTTGCTTGCATGGTTCACAGAACATTGGTTAGACAACTGTTTTAACGTGAAATAAATGGAAATTATACTTCAGAACCGTAAATAGACACCAATCAGAAACCAACTTCAGCCTGCAGCATGTCTCAATTAAATAACAAAGTAATCAAAACCCAATGGTTGTCGGAATTATAATTCAATACTGGTCTGGCTTCCATGGTTCACAGAACACTACCTAGAAAACAGTTTTCAAAGAGAAATAAATGGAAATTAAATACTTCAGAACCGCAAATAGGCATCAATGAGAAACCAACTTCAGCTTGCAATAAAAATAAAGAAAATAGAACTCACCAGCCTCTAAAGATAAAGGGTAAAAAATTATATCACAATCAGTTTGGTCATCCTACTGGCTTGCGCTGCATGTTTTCCTGGAGAAAGACGAGCACATCCACACCCGCTGGATGGAGACTTGGCGCTGTCGGGTGATCAGGTGAGAGAAACAATAACCTACGACTTTTCGACTCGTCCAAATTTACATCGACTTGTGCAACGGAAGTCGACTTGTCGACTAGTCGATGTTTCTGTTAATGCCCTAATTGAAATCAAAACTGGTGAATGAATTAAAAAAAATGTTGCTTTGTTGTACTATGGGTATACCAACCCTTTTCTGTTCGCTTTAAAAAAAAACATGAAATAAGCATTCACATGCTACTAGAGCCAGCTTTATTGATCATTTGATGGAAGAACTTTTTATACTGCCACTCAAACATGTTTATGTAACTAAAATACTAGTCTAGCATAGAAACATTTTGAGGGGATCTGCGGTTCTGTTATTTAAACACTGCCTGTGAGTAACTATTACACTTTTTGTAGGAGGGCCTCAGCGGAAGTGATGACGTGACAACAGAGGTGTCAAGAAAGTACTTTCCCATGCCACGTTTTTGTTGTGCCCAGTCAGTTAACAAAGGGCTGGGCTGATTTGAATCACCTGCAACAAACAGTTCTGGGCCCAGGTGATCACAATCAGCCCAGCTCTTCGAGAACTGACTGGGTACATGGAAAACATGGCATGGGAAAGTACTTTCTTGACACCTCTGCGTGACAATCTGTCAAGTGTCTCCTTGCACAACAAGGGCCAAGGCAAAAATGAAACTGCCCATCCCAGCAGAGAATGTCTACGTCGGTGTCAAAGACCCAGAAAGTCTCGTTGAAGAAGCGCCTCTTCAAACCCATTCCCATTCAGCCTTCGACCCGTCTGACACCAGCAGCAACCAACCGGACTGGTTCAGCCCCCTCAGCTGTGAACACAACGCACCTGTCTACGAATGCAGACCATACTTCCACCACCGACAGTTCTTCAGCGACTGGTTCTAGCTTTGCTACCACCGTAGCCTGAACAGAAATGAACCGGTGGCTCCTACAAGCTCAAACTACTCAGCTGATTTATCTGTGATGTCGTGTGTCAGATCTGTCTGCTGAAGATGAAGACATGAATCAAGCCATTTTAGCCAGTCTTCAATCTCACATCTAAGTTGATGTTTGACTGATAATTTTCACATGCCAGTCAGCACAGTGGTGGTTAATACTGTCACCTCACAGCAAGAAGGGTCCTTTACTACTTTTGACTGAGGTTTGGATTGTTAAAGCCCAGGACGTCCGCCCAGCCGACTCTACCCGGTTCTTTGGCCCAATTCCAATTCTATTTTTCATCCCTCCCCCTTCCCCTAGCCCTACCCCTTGAAACGGAGTGTCAAGGGGTAGGGCCTGAAATTCCCCCCTAAGAAATGGGACAACCCTTGGAGATCATCATACGTCATCAGTAGTCGCCCGTGACGTAGTAAACTGACGCTAGTATTGTTTACGATGCGTCTCCAGCTGCACTAATCTGCCTACTCTGCCAAGACTCCGCTGCTGTGTTGGTGTATGATCGCCAAACGCTCCTCAGCCTTAAATCGTCCCAAGAAGCACGCCAGAAGCTTCATCTGGACGACCAAACATGGACTCTCCCTCACCTGCGGGCTGTGCCGGCTCACCTCCTGCCAGCCGCCATCATCCCACGGCGGAAACGTTCAAGGAGACGCGGAAAAAGAGCTGGAACTCTGGTGAAACTGAAGGCTCTGAGACGGTCCAGCTGCTGGGGCAGCCCCCATCCCGCCATAGGATCCTGTCTGTCATGGCGACCACGGCGTCCGCGATTCATCCAGCCCGTTGCTCCTGCTCACTCGGACGCCTGCTGTCTTCATCCGCCGGCGGAGTGCTGCATTCGACCATCGTCGCCGCTGCTCCCGGACGTCCTGAGGCTGCAGTACTGTCCACCGGACTTTGCCGCCGGGCTATCGGGATTATCCTCGACTTCCGTGTTTACACCAGCAGAGAAACAGCTGACCCAAGGCCGCTAGCGGAGCCGCACATCGCGTGATGGCGGGAGGTGGCTGCGGCCAATCCCATTGGACACAGCTGACACGAGCGCCGTGACATCACCAGGTGGTGTACGAGTCAGTGCTGCTCCCCTGGCACCTGTGAAATCCCTGCCGGTGCACGCAGCCCTGTTGAACGCTCGATCGCAAATAAGACATTTGTCCTGTATGACTTCATTTCCACACACGATCTGGATTTCCTCATGCTCTCAGAAACCTGGCTTAGACCAGGTGACAACAGCCCTTTTTCCGAGGCTGACAGGCCGCGGAGGCGGGGTTGCCACTGTGTACAAGCAAAACATCAGCTGTGGCTCTATCCCTGGTAAGAGCTACAGTAGCTTTGAACACCAAGGATTTCTGTTACAGCGGGCATCCCCCATGCTGTGTGCTGTTCTCTATCAACCTCCTAAATATAGTTAGGACTTCATTTCTGAATTTTCTCTCTGACATAATGCCCAAATATGACAGTTTTCTTATTTGTGGGGATTTAACCATCCACGTCTGTTGTCCATCCAGCAATTTGGCCACTGACTTTCAAAACCTGTGAACCTCGTTTGATCTAACTCAGTCAGTAAAAACCCCACACATAAACAGGGTCACATATTGGACCTCATTTTGTCACACGGCCTCCCAGTACAAATCTCAGAAATATTGGACACTTGCATTTCAGACCATTTCCCCATTATATTTGACTTCAGGGCTCCTTCAGCTCTAGCAAAAGCTTCAGCCCCAGCTTGTAGCCGTCGTATCATTACTTCTGCTACAGCAGGTGAATTTGCTGCTGCGTTTATGCGCACTGGTTTTCATGCTCAGGGTGAACTGGCCCCTCTGTGCCCAGAGGAATTTATTTCCTCTTTTAATTCCAGCTGCTCAGATATTCTGGACTCTGTTGCAGCCTTTAAGCTGAGGGCCATGAGCCTAAACCAGATCCCTGGCTGAACGACGCCACACGTCCCTGAGAAGGCGCTGCAGGCAGGCTGAGCGGAGATGGAAGAAAGACGAGCTGCATGTGTCTCTGGGCGTACTGAGGGACTGTCTTTCTGACTACCAAAATACTGTTAAGGAAGCCAAATGTAAACATCTTTCAACTGTCATTTCCACTAGCAGTAATTCCCCAAGTTTTGTTCAGTACAGTTCAGTCTGTGACAAATCCCTCAGATCATGTGTTGAAAAATGTGTCGAAATCCACCTGTGACGCATTTCTCCATCACTTTACTGACGAGGTGGCCTCTGTCAGACAGAGCATAGCAACAGCAGTGTTGCAGCTACTGCCCCACCTTCTGCCCCACCTTCTGCCCCACCTACTGCCCCACCTTCTGCCCCACCTACTGCCCCACCTTCTGCCCCACCTACTGCCCCACCTTCTGCCCCGGCTGTTGTCTGGACTGTGTTGGAGCCAGTGTCTCTCTCTCTCAGCTCTCTGAAGTGATTCAAAAGCTGAGACCAACAAACTGTCCCCTGGACATTGTCCCATCTAGAGTTTTAAAGCAGGTTTTTGACACAGTGGGGCCATGTCTACTCTCGTTTTTCAACACCTGCCTGAGGTCAGGGTCTGTTCCAGATGTTTTGAAGCAGGCCGTGGTCAGGCCACTTATCAAAAAACCTAACCTAGACCCAGCAGTTCTTTCAAATTTCAGACCCGTGTCCCATCTGCCATTTCTCTCTGAAGTACTGGTAAAACTGGTCTTCTTACAACTACAGTCATTTTTGGATCAGAATCACATTTTTGAAAGGTTTCAGTCTGGCTTCAGAACACGCCACAGCACAGAGTCGGCCTTACTTAAAGTGCAGAACGACATCTTGCTGTCCCTGGACACAAAGAAACCTGTGCTGTTGGTGATGCTTGATCTCACTGCAGCCTTTGACACAGTGGACCACTCTGTCCTCCTCACTCGCCTGGCCCAGCAGGTGGGCCTTCAGGGACCTGTGCTCCAGTGGTTCAAGTCCTACCTAACCGATAGATCCCTCACTGTGATGATTAATGACCTCTCCTCGTCTTCAGCTCCTCTGTCCTCCGGTGTGCCACAGGGTTCCATTCTTGGCCCTGTTTTGTTCTGGCTGTACATGCTGCCCCTGGGTTCTGTGATATTCTGTCATAATGTCTCATTCCACCTGTATGCAGATGACTTCCAAATCTATCTGCCGGTTTCCCAGAACTCCCCAGACACACAGTCCATCCACAGGTGTCTGGATGACATTAAGCAGTGGCTGTCACAAAACTTCCTTTGTCTGAACGAGTCAAAGACTGAGTTCATCCTCTTTGGTGCCTCCAGTCCATCTAAAGCTCCAGTTTTCACACCGCTCACCAACCATCCAGCCAGACAGTCAGGAATCTTGGTGTGACTTTGGACAACGATCTCAGACTCAACAAACAAATAGACTCTGTGGTCAGGACAAGCTTTTTTCAGCTTCGCCAGTTGGCCAAAGTCAAGTCATTTCTCAGCCGTCAAGACCTTGAAACCACGCCTTCATCAGTTCACGTTTAGACTATTGTAACGCCCTCTACATCGGTCTCAGCCAAGCTTCTCTGCACCGTCTACAACTTGTGCAGAATGCAGCCGCCCGCCTCCTCACCAACACATGCAAACACGACCATATCTCCCCGGTACTGTTCTCTCTACACCGGCTCCTGGTTCAGTTCAGAATTCAGTTCAAAATCCTTCTGTTTGTCTTCTGCTCCATCCATGGCCTTGCACCTCTGTACCTGTGTGACCTCCTGACCCCTCACCAGCCCAGCAGAGCCCTGCGCTCCTCTGGTCAGCACCTCTTGGTGGTCCCTCGGTCCAGGTGTAAACAGTGGGGCGATCGGGGCTTTGCAGTGGCCGGGCCCAAACTCTGGAACTCTCTGCCTCTGGGGCTACGCTCCATCATGGACCTGCCCCTGTTCAAGGCCAGGCTGAAGACTCATCTGTTCAGGTCAGCCTTTGACTGTTGAGATTTTACTTTATGCAATGAACTGACATATTTATATATATATATATATATATATATATATATATATATATATATATATACATTTTATTTTTAACTCATGTTTTTTTAATCATGTTCAGCACTTTGATCAGCCTGGGTTGTTGTGAAGTGCTATACAAATAAAATGTGATTGATTGATCGATCGATTGATTAAATGGTAATTCATACAAATTAGAAAGAATGCATTTTATTATGCAATAGGCTATATGCACGCTACACTTCCGGGTTCTACTTCAGGAGGGCATTAACTTCCGGTCAAGCTCCCTGGCGATATGAGAAAATGGCTGAGTGTTCGGAGGATTTCACCCGGTGCTTGTTGGAGTCGCCCAAAATAACATCACATCAATGATGTGAGACGTATTGTTTGTTCGTGTACCACCACACCGCGAAGCAAGATGGAAAAAGGATTTAAATTCTACGTTTCATCCTACTTGTGTAACTTTGAAGGTAAGATACTTATGCTAATTAGCATAGCAATAATTAATTAGCATACTACCACATAGCAGTTTCATGACTTTCTAGATGCAAGTGGACCACAAAATGTATAATAAATTCATGTAATTTGTTAATTTGTTGTCTTTATTGTATATTGAAGTGTCAGGGAAATGCAGAATGTCAGGAGAGGTGACAGAGCTCGCTGCTACCGCTCCATGAGGAAGGGAGAAGCACCGCATCACCTGAGAGTAGGCTCAGCCTCTACATGTCAAGATCAACGTTCTGTTCTTCTGTTCTTTATATCAAGTAAATAAATATTTCCCAGTGCATCGTGTGTATCAGATTTTAATTAGACATAACCAGGCACTGCCAGATGAAGCAAGTTTGTGACGTTAAAGCAGTACTATGCAAGATTTACTAAATATTCCCCTTTCAACATCTACTGCCTGGCATGACTGTTACGTCCCCCTAAAAGGTGTTACAAGTGGCTAAACTAGGAGCTGGGGAAAACGCAACAACTTTTGCGTAGGCCTACTGGTCTGGTGTAAATTAGGCTTACGGCGGTGTGCGGGCAAGACAAGGTACAACACAAAAGAACTCAGGTGGGCTTTTCCAAAGGAAAAGGGGAATTTATATAACAAAGGAGATAATTCAAACAGAAGCAGTGTTAAACAAGTTTACAAGTTACAACAAAAATGCCAGAATTCAGCCAGCAGGCTTTAAACAAAAAGCTGACAAAAAATAAAAATGAGGAGAGCTAACAGGGGGACGTAGGAGAAGGGCCCTGTGGGCGGTGCCACTAAACACAAAAACCCTAAACTTCCCCTACACCTCGACCCTGTGACCCTAACTACCTTAACCAGTGACTAGCCCTAACTAACTAACTCTCACCGGAACCTTACCTGTCTGCTACAGAAGATTGTGGCAACCGCCCACGTTTACCTAGTGTGTATAGACAGGAATTTTCCTACGTGTGGAATGTAGACCCCGGGGTGTCTTACCTGGAGCCCTTCTCCAAGGACGAAGACAATACAGAAAAATGGGGAAGACTACAAAACACACTAGGTGGGGACAGATGGGTTTTAACAAAAATAGTGTCTCAAACAGTAGTCTGGCTAAGGAGGGAAAAAAACAGTAAGTCTCAAAACTTCAGACAAGGCATCAAAAAGCTTTCCAAAAGATCAAGCGATCTCAGTCACTCACTCACACAGACAAACAGGAACAAAGCAATATATAGGGGCAGGACTGGAGGATCCTTGGTTGATTGGCTGATGGGATGATTGGAGACAGGTGTCCAGGATGACTGCTGGCAGGACAGGCGAGGTCTTGGATGAAGGGCTGGAGAAAGGAAGGAAAAATGCCACAACTGGACACCTGAGGGAGACAAACACGATCAAACCCTGACACATGAAGGCAGCAGCCTAACAATGACAGATGTTAATTTGCTGTTATGTCCTTGACAGTCGTGGCGTCGTCTCATGTAAATGGAAATGGTAAATGGACTACACTTATATAGCGCTTTTTATCCTGCACTGACAGAGCCCAAAGCGCTTTACATTACAGTATCACATTCACCCATTCACACTCACATTCAAACCATACTGGGTGGTGGTAAGCTACTACTGTAGCCACAGCTGACGCCATCGGCCCCTCCGACCACCAAACATTCACTCTCACACTACTTTCATACTTAGGTAAGGTGAAGTGTCTTGCCCAAGGACACAATGACAGTTTTACGCCTGCGGGAGCGGGGATCGAACCGCCAACCTTCCGATTATGAGACTCTGCCATCTGAGCTGCTGTCGCATGTGTACCATCTGAGCATGTGTAGCTTTAATTCTTTTTATTCATAATTGTATTGCCCTTTTGGGTAACACTTTATAATAACTACATGCTATTAAGCATTAATTAATCATTAGTTAAGCATAATTTACACACTAGTTAATCCTCAATTCCTCATGAACTCATCATGAATTCACCATTAGTAATGCATTACAAAGCATTTGTAAAGACAGTTTTAAATGTTCAACTAACACATTATTAAGCATTACTTAAACATTAGTAAAGTGCTAAATTCATCGTTAACTCATCATTTGTAAATAATTACTTATACATTACTAAGCATTAGTAGACAGTTATAAATGTTTTAGATGCAACCCATTCATAAGTACTTCAGCACTAATTGAGCATTAGTAAATGCTTAATTAATCATGATTTCATGATCTGTATGGCATGTATTATGCATCACTGAGCACTTAAAGGTGCATTAAGGAGTTTTACAACCTTAAAAATACTTATTTTCCACCATAAATATGTTCCACATTTTTAATGATGTGTACAATGTGCCCTGACATATTCATTACCAGAACCTCTAACAGGCTAAATTGTCACTTGAAAGTCACAGTGCCGGTCCGGCACCAGAGTTTTTTTGGGGAGAATTTGAAAGGAATGACGTAATGCGCGTTAGAGGTGCTGGTTAGGTTTCGTTTTGTCCGCCATTACTCCGCCAGATGCTTAGTGAGCAACATCTGAGCAGGATCTTCCAGAAAGTCAGAACAGACTGGCTTCTAGCACTGCCACAGCTCCACACAGACTCCACCAGGGAGAAGACACTTGAATCTTACTTGAGCGCTACTAAACGAGCGAAGACGGAGCTCCCCTCTTCCGAGCACGCGAGCCACAGGGACGAGTTTTTCACTAAGCTGCATTACGCCCGAGGCCTGCAGGGGGCGCTGTTTCGCATAAAACGTGCAAACTCCTTAATGCACCTTTAATAAACACGGTTAAAAATGCTTTGTTGCTCATTGATAACCTCAGATGTTAATACTTTATAAAGAGTTAGCAACTGTGTTAGTATGTTTTACAAACACTCATTCTTGCTCAATGAATAACTTATTAATGCTGTTACTACTCATTAGTTACCCATTATTTAAGTATATTCCGTGAGCCCATCTAAAGTGAGGACTATCTATGCTTTATAAAGCATTTGTTAAGCATTTAAAAATGACACAGAAGCAAAGATATACAAAATGTCAGTTTTATTGGTCCCAAACAATGCAATACACATTTTAAACAAATGCAATCTTTAAATTTTCAAGTACACTTGACAAACATTTTCAAATAATAACAGTCTGTGATAGTATAAAATAGAAAATATAATAAAAAATACAAGCTCTTTCAAATACACAAGCTTAACATTTCAAGTAAACTGGTGAACTCTCTCTTTAGGGCAGACACACACCAGAAGTAGGTGGCTGCCTGATTCTGGGATTCTGCCAATGTATTTCAATGGGAAACGATTGCATTCCTCCTCCTGCGACTGGTAAAAGTTGCAGGAGGAGGAATCTGGTCGTTTCCCATTGAAATACATTGGCAGAATCCCAGAATCAGGCAGCCACCTACTTCTGGTGTGTCTGCCCTTGAAGTGCACGAAGTGCTTTACATTAAAACAAAAATCAACTGACACACCTTAGGTCACAGGCTACATGGTGTACAGCTCCAAGGCTATATGGTGGGAAAATAAAACATTCGTATCTAAAAATTGTAAACTACACAATTGTAAACAAAGAGCGATCACACTCCAAAGACAAACAAATTGTGGATCACAGTGCTAGTCCAAGTGAAGACAACTGAGCACACCAACGTAACATTTTTCAAATATTAAAATTTTTTTAAATTTTGGACAAAATATCAAATTTTATGTTGGTGTGCCCACTTAACCGCTATTCTCATAGTACACTGTAACCCAAGCTCACTTCTTGGTGAGGGGCAGCAGCTTGCTGTTGTTTTTAAGTGTTTTCACTTTCTCCTTTATAGCAGAATCCTGTTCAATTGCCAGAGAGCACTCAGAAGCCAACACTGCTAGTTTTACACGATCAGTTTTGTGCCCATCTAAGATCTCCTTGTACCTGTTTGGTGCAGCGATAAAAAGCTCAGCGATGGGTGCAGCGGCCACCACTGTGTTACCATCTACACCAGCGGTTGAGAACGCAGCACCCATGGTCCCTCCTTTACGGAATACCTTTAGTATTTTTTGATACCTGAGCACTGCCTGCTTCGGATTCAGGGCTGCAATACAGAGAGCATAAAATTAGTTGTATCCACATTAAAAGGTGTACACACACACACACACACACACACACACACGCGCGCTCACACACACACACACACACACACACACACACACACACACACACACACTATATTATGCACACAGTGTCCTTTGTGTCCCCACAGTTACCCACTATAACCAGATACGACTATCATCAAGATATTGGCTGACAATAAATAAATACATATTTCCATGGGGGAACCACAGGGGAAAATGTAACTGTGTTTGAACTGTCCCTTTAATATCTTTGTTTTGATTGTCGACTTTGAATTTTGCCCCTCCTCCCATCGTGAACGATCTGGCAATGTTTACATAGTTTTTCATAATGTCAATGAGAGGAGATGTTTAGCTTGTAATGGGAAGGGACACTCATAGTGAAACAAGGTCTGCATTTATTTGTGTGTTTTTTTTTTTAATGTATTTATTTATTCATACCTCTCTGGCGTGCCTGTGGGCTCATCTCCTTTTCCTTCGACTTTTTCACCTTCTTTTTCCCTTTCCCTGTCTTCTTGTTCTTCTTTTTGTCCGGAGACGAGTCGGGAGAGACAGAGTCAGACTCCGACTCAGACTCACTCTCACTGCCGGAGGACGATTCCACTGAATCATCAGAAGAGGAGCGTGAAGTCTTGCGTTTCTGGGAGGAGTCGGGTGCCTCGTTCAGGGTGGAGGTGGATGCTGCACCATCCTTCTTAAGAGCTATTTAAAACAGAAAGAAATCAAACATGCGGCATCATCTAACATGAACGAGTTTAAAGCTTGTTTTGTATGCATTCATATTGTTTGACAGTTACTGAGTTTATCTGAGTAGTGGGCCAGTGATGCACAACTCAAATCAACCACCTCAATGATTCCCAAATGAATAACATTGCAAAACTGGTGGGCTGTGTTCCTGTAACCAGAAAAGCACGCCCCGGACCCTTTCCTTTACCAGTTAAATGAACACTTTTGAGGGCTTCAGAACTATGTACAAACAAGACGGGTCTGTATGCAGTGCATAGAACGGTTGCGGAGACCAAGAACAGTGGCCTGGCAGGGAGCGGACAAATAAAGGACGGATTGAGGGCCCATACTATCCAGCACTGTGCTGGTTTGTTGTTTCTGTCAGCAGCATTAAGAATTCTGAAATTTCTTTCCAGTTGCCTTCCAAACAAACACACTGCCTCTGAAAACATTATGGGTGTGATATGACAGTGTGGACGGTGCTTTTAAGAGTTCAGCCACTGGAAATCTTATTGTTGTTAAGGGAACACGTTTCGCTGCCACACTAGCAGAGCTGGCTTCTCCCCTCCTCATAGGAGCCTGCCTCCATGGCTGGGAGATGTCCTTGTCGGTGCAATGCTATCCACCGCGCTACATCGCAGGGTCAAAATGATGAAGGGTCTGCTGGCCGCTAAGGGTCAACGTTGTTTCGTTTTCTTCTAAGTCTGAAAATTCTACCTAGTAACAACTGATATTATTGGATACTGTAACTGATGGTGTTATGAGTGCATGAAATGTCATTGAAAATCCAATAGGTGGCGGTGTTGCACTGTATGGGATTTTATACTGCATTTATTTGTATGTTGTATTTGTAAAAGGTCATGGTAAATATTGTTTGTTTTGCATATTAACTTAAGTATTTTCATTAGGGTGACAGCAGCTCAGATGGTAGAGCGGGTCGTCTTATAACCGGAAGGTTGGCGGTTCGATCCCCGCTCCTGCAGGTGTAAAACTGTCATTGTTGCTTGCCTCAGGCAAGACACTTCACCCACCGTGCCCAAGTATTAATGTAGTGTGAGAGTGAATGGTTGGTGGTGGTGGGAGGGGCCGATGGCGCAGATTAGCAGCCTCACTTCCGTCAGTCTGCCCCAGGGCAGCTGTGGCTACAGTCGTAGCTTACCACCACCCAGTATGGTGTGAATGGGTTAATCTGATATTGCAGTGTGAAGCGCTTTGGGCTCTGTCATGCAGGGTAGAAAGCGCTATACAAGTGAAGTCCAATTACCAGTCATTTAAATTTATACTTGTATTTAGAAAGGGGAAAATTGTATTTAACTGTACGAGTTTCACTTCCGGGTGGTGTCATGTCAGCGGAAGGTACACATCTGAACAGCTGATGGCAGAAGATCGCCTCACTGTTTAAAGCTGTTTGTAAAGTCAAGATGTGAACGAAAAGAAGACTAAGCCTTAGCCATAAGCAGGCCAAAGCGGTATGTTCATTGTTTCTTTGTAAATATGTGCATATACTGGTACTTGGGTTAATCACTTTGTTTTGTTTTGTGTTTTATGTTTTGTGATTAGTTCTACAGTGTTTGGTGTGGTGTTGGTAATGCCAATAAACATCTGTGAAGGAACATCACGTCTTCGGTTTGTGACTGAGGCTGGCATAGATACGATGAGCCGTCAATCCTTCCCTTATCTGTCCGCCCCCCTATTTGCCAGCCCACCCTGTTCTAAGCTCTGCATACAGACTCATTTTGTACAAATCAAAACAACAATCAACTGAAAAGAAGAAAAACACAAATTGAAATTAATTAAAAACAAAACTTATTAAAATATAATTCAAGAATATCTAATACAATTATAGTGGCCTTAAGTTTTGCCCAGAGTTATGATTGTAAAGTGTCTTTTGACTTACCTGCTGCCAACTGTTCTCTCAGAAAATCTCTGTCCCTGGTCAGTTCATCAATCCTCTCCTGTTGCCAGGCTGTCTTCAGCTTATAGAGCTCCAACTCGTCTGCAATTTTTTTGTTTGCCAGGAGTTTAGTTGGGGCAATGGACACACCGAATGGAAAGTAAAGTTAGGTCAAGTCATACTACTACAGCTCTAGCACACAGTACAGTAAACATCAAAGGGATACAAGTCAATCAAAGGGTACAGTACACACCACTAGCATCTGCAATGAGCTCCTCTTCCATAGAATCCATCTCCACATTCTTCATTGCTGCTGTCTTCTTTTTGGCACGTCCTCCCCGCATACCTAATACAGATAAAATTGTTGTACTAACACTCCATTCGTATTCGCCTCCCGCTCCTTACTTGCAGGCTGCCATGCATGCCATGCTGGCATGTTCATACCGACTTGGGTCGAGCCAGGACCCCTTTTTGGAAGTTAAATCAGCCTCCTCATAAATAACTGCATCGTGTTCTCACCGTCGAACCAAAAGGGAGGAGCAGGATGCGCTCTGACTCAAATGACGCAGTGGGTTGCGTTATTTTACTTCTTCTGGTAGAATACAGAACAAACAACGCGATGTAGTCATTATACACATTAGAAGAATGAACGGTTTGGTACCTTGTCACTGCAGGAAAGTCAAAACAGCTCCATGAGGGTTTAGCTGATCTTCTGAGGCTTCAAGTGCTTGAGATAGAGAGGGAGGCTGTGCTGGTGCTGGCTGCAGTGGTCCTCCTGCTGGTGGAACATCTGTCTGCAGTGGTCCTCCTGCTGGTGGAACATCTGGCTGCAGTGGTCCTCCTGCTGGTGGAACATCTGGCTGCAGTGGTCCTCCTGCTGGTGGAACATCTGGCTGCAGCGGTCCTCCTGCTGGTGGAACATCTGTCTGCAGTGGTCCTCCTGCTGGTGGAACATCTGTCTGCAGCGGTCCTCCTGCTGGTGGAACATCTGGCTGCAGCGGTCCTCCTGCTGGTGGAACATCTGTCTGCAGTGGTCCTCCTGCTGGTGGAACATCTGTCTGCAGCGGTCCTCCTGCTGGTGGAACATCTGGCTGCAGCGGTCCTCCTGCTGGTGGAACATCTGGCTGCAGCGGTCCTCCTGCTGGTGGAACATCTGTCTGCAGTGGTCCTCCTGCTGGTGGAACATCTGTCTGCAGCGGTCCTCCTGCTGGTGGAACATCTGGCTGCAGTGGTCCTCCTGCTGGTGGAACATCTGGCTGCAGTGGTCCTTTGGCAGGCAACTGACCTGGTGCTGGCCGAGGGTGGCAGGTGCTGAGATGTGTCAGCAGTTTGTTTTTCTTAGAAAACAGCACACTGCAGGCACAGCAGTGGTAATTCATTGGATTCTTTTTTACATCCCAGTCTGCATGTATACATTACTAGATCTGAAAGAACAACGACACACAAGAAAATGGCTTTAACATCTGGTAGAAACATGTTTTCTTGATCACTGTTTGATTAATAATAATAAAAGGTGACTATTCTACAGCAATGTATTAGCAAGCAGTAAACATACCTCCATGCTGTACCACTGTTGTAAGATGAGACTGTAGATGTATCTCCACTTTTGAATAATCACCCTTATGAAGAGGGCAAAAGGGGCAGTGAAGAAGTTTGCATCCTTCCTCTTGGCGTCTTGTTGCTTTGGGCCTCTGGCCGCTGAACAACACTGACAGCTGTAACGTTGTACGATGTACATAACAGACATATGGAATCACATGGTCAGTCTCAATTTAGACATCTTCACCCTTCCAATGCTGTATCACTGTCATATTTGTAGTCATTGCAGTCACTCAAAGTGCTTGTACACTACATGTCTACATACACACCCATTCATAAAATGATGCACACCTTGTTTTAATTGTTAACTTTGTCAGTATTGCATGACTGAAAGAAAAAAACATCCACAAAACCTTTATCTACATAAAATACAGTAATGACATCCGAATTAACAACGCACTGTGGTAATAGGCCTTAAAGTCATCGCTGCAAACTTTAGCTCAGTGTTTCTCAATGGTAGTCCTGCCATGCATCCCTGTCCCTGCTCCAACACACCTGATTCAAATGATCAGGTCATTGTCAGGCTTCTGTGGAGGCTTGGTGGATGAGCTGATCATCTGAATAATGTATCCTGCAGCACCCGGCCAGGGTTTATTTCTCTATAGTACCCGGGACTTATTTCTTGAAGTCCCGGTACGTGGTAAAAAGTCCTGTACGCCATAGATCTTGCCGGGGTCGACCTTGGACCTCCTCCTCGAAGCGGCCCCGGCTCGAACCAAAAGTAGGTCGACCCAACGTGAAAACGTGTTCACACTGTGGCTCCCGGCTCGACCACGTCAGTTAGGTCGGTTATAGGCCTAATGCTACAAGTCTTTGCTGCAAACTTTAGCGGATAACTACCGACAGCGGCGCTGCTCATGGGCTGACCAACATTAGCATTAGCTGCTCCTGAGCTTGTCGCAACAACATCGTATTCGGATACAATAAAGATAAAACAAGAGGTACAGTGACACGTTGTCAAATCATATTCAACAAAATTAACTTACTGACATAACTTCTCATTTGGTCATCTTCGACGCGGAGGAAAAAGCCGAAAAGGCGAAACACGTTTTCATAAGAAAATAGAAAAAAGGCAGCGTTCCCAGCGTCGTCTTCTTCTTCTTCTACTACTAATTTCCGGCAGACTAGGTGCACCACGGCACACTGCTGCCTCTCTTGGTGAAGTCAAATATCGCAGCAAACTTTCTGATTAGTCAGTGAAACTCTACCAGGAATGCCCATGGGCGTTCCTGGTAGAGTGACGGGAACGCCCAGGCCGCAGCCAGACCCTCCTCGATCGTTTGGGGACCACTTTGTGGTTTTATCTAACACTTGTGTGAGTGTGGGCTGAGTGGCACTTGTTGTCCTGCCTTTTCTTTTGCTTTTTCATAAGCATCTTTATGCTTTGGTTTGAGGTGACGCCAGAGATTTGTGGTGTTTTTTGATTTATCTTGACTTGATCCTTTTTTTACTGAAGCTGCACAAATATTGCATCCAACATCACCAGAAATGTCCCTGGTATAGTAGTTCCACACCTTGCTTTGACCACTTTTTGCCATCTGGAAAAAAGAATATGAATTAGAGAAAAGAAACATAATATGCATCAGTAAAAGAAAACTTTTCAGAAGACATGTCTGTAATGTGGGTTATTATAAGTTTGCAATTGTGGATTTTTCCTTCTATGGCGCATGCATCAATATGGCTATCAGTTGTACTGTTTAATTTATCTTTAGCTTTAGGCTATAGGTGTCTGCTGTGTTTAAGCAACATAATTAGTGAAGTTAATGGCAAAAAGTACTTATGAAGCCCTCTGATGTCAATTAACATTAAATCACATTTTTTCTACTGAGTTATTTTCTTTGCCATGAAGTCGTGACTCATAAAAACCTAAACATAAACCTGACGCCTGTCTCAGATGTTAAAACATGTCGTCATTGACAGAGTTGCATTGTGAATATATAATGGTCACAAATAGTCCAACACTAATATCACTGCATAACAACACACACACTGAGATGCTGTTACAGCCTGTGTCACGTTGTTGTAGTTTCTGTAAAGTAAAACTAAGAGTGACCTGACATCATGACGCTTGCTGAACACAGAGTCATGGACAGAGTCATGGTAATCATTATTAACCCTCGCCCTCCCTCCCCCCGCCGCTGCCGTTCAAATCGCTCCGCGTTAAATGTGCCTCAGGACACAGCTGGCGAGGTGACGGACGGTTGTTCTGTTGAAGTATTTTACATCATTTCTGACATAGACAGGGTGCAGGCTGACTTAAGCACTTAAGCTAGGTTAGCGCAACTTTAGCGATGCGACGTAAATGAAAAACATGAGCACATCACGCCACTCGTCATGACACATGGCAAAGGGAGCTAAACTGAAACGGGAGACATGATGAGTCGTTGTTAACTTCACGTCGTTAAACTCTGCCACTCCTGCAGTGTTTCCTGGCTGTAGCTCACTCCTACCACCGACAAAACAGCAGTGAGGACTAAGGATATGAATGGAGTCAGAGCTCTCTCTGGTGGTCCAAGCACATTGTTCTGCACCACTCCGACACTTCCGCATCCATACTGTTTTATGAGAAATTAAGAATATGTCGGCGTTGCATCGGCAAAAATCCGGCCGATGATGACTATTTTGAAAAGGGCTGATATCGGCCGATAATATCGGCCGGCCGATGAATCGGTCGGGCCCTACCTCTAAGTGATTGTGTCTTATATAAAGTGTAATGAAATAATTTCACTAGAATACACTTGGTAAGGTTTTGAGTTTCTGCAGTGTGTAAAATGCATGCGGACATAGAGGCAGCTGTCCTGAAGGTTTACAGCCACTTCTCAGTGTCAGCTTGTCGGCAGGTGGAACTGCATGTCTTTTCAGTGGAGTTGAGTTGATTCTGCGTCACGTCTGCAGGAGATGGCTGTCTCTGCATCCAGCTGTTGAACGTGTCCTCCAGAGCCGGCCAGCAACAGCAGCAGATCGGGTCACCTGGGGAGGCCTGTCCTGCTGCACTGAGGAAGATATTTGCAGATGAAGAGGAGGATAAAGCGGGCACAGCTCAGATCTACTGGTGTGTTTTCCAAAAGGTGGGAGTCGCCTTCGACAAGCTTGTAAAGAAGGTGGAAAACACAGCTCTGCATCCCTGATGTCTAAGAAGAATCAAGAAAATTCAAAGAGAAAAGGCAGCAAAGAAAAGATGAAAAGCTTTTACTGATTCCAGACCAGACAGCTGATGGCTGAACGACAGCCTGCAGAAAAGGCCAGAGTGAAAAGTTTCACTAAATTCTACACTGCTGTTATTTCATACATTGACAAATGGTTTGATTTATCTGCGAGCAACGTGACGATGAAGCCCCAGACCCACAGGCCTGAGTGACACTATCAAATTCTCTGACTTGGAACGTAGAGCAGAAGGGCAAAAGCTCGCTTGATCTTGATCTTCAGTATGAGTCCAGACCGTGAAAGCGGGGCCTCGCCATCCTTCTGACTTTTTGGGTTTTAAGCAGGAGGTGTCAGAAAAGTTCCCACAGGGAGAACCGGCTCGTGGTGGCCCAGCGTTCATAGCGACGTCGCTTTTTGATCCTTGGATGTCGGCTCTTCCTGTCATTGTGAAGCAGAATTCACCAAGCGTTGGATTGTTCTCCCACGAACAGGGAACGTGAGCTGGATTTAGACCGTCGTGAGACAGGTTAGTTTTACCCTGCTGATGATGTGTTGTTGCAGCTTGCATGTGGCGGCTGTTGCCTGAGACACTGGACATGGACCAGCTGAACGAGGAATTCTGCTCCAGTAAGGAAGAAATTGAAAAAGCACGTCAGGATGCCCAAAAATCAGCCAGCGAGAAGTGGGTGTCCGTCTTCCATGAAGTCTGAAACCCCACCGTGACCAACCTGTTCCAGACGGCGTCGTTCGTTCTCAGGGTGCCCGGTTCCAACGCCTTTGTGGAGTTTTCACACATGACCAGCAAGTGTGAGAAGCCCTTGAGTTGAGCGGGAAGCGTTGAGGCACCGGCGGTGCGTTTGCAGCCCTGCCAGGCCTCGGAGCTGGTAGGTTCAGCTCTTTCTCCCATGACGGTACTCTGCGTTGTGTTCAATATGAATTTGGAGACGGTGGCTTGATCTTGGCCGTTTATTCTGTACAACAAGAAACCCAGGATGCTGGTCGGACAGCGTTAGCAGGAAGCCGGCCGTACGACACACTGAATGGAGAGATTTAGAGCTAAAACACATGAGCTCACGTAGCCACGGCGCTTTTACAGGTGGCAACCGGGCGATGCAGGACAGGAGATCACTCTAACACACTTTAGAAACAGTTTCAAGATGCATTCTCCACCATTTTATGTGTAATTTCCCTCGTTAGAGCTTTGAAATACTCCACATACAGGGCGACCTGCCTGGAACGCCGTCCGGTACTGACGACGTACAGAACATTCACAAGCAGGAGGATGAGACGCTCAGCGGCGAACGCCACTTAGACAATACAACACTAATGATAATAATAATAACGATGACAATGGCAAGTGGAAAAATATACAGTTCACCCTGTTACACATTCAAGAGCCGGACATAAAGTCGTGTTCTGTTCAGATCAGAAGTCTCAAACATATCTCTGTTTGCGCCGTTAGAGCTTCTGTTTGTTTGCTTCAAAGTTGTTCAAAACATTGAAATGTTCACAACTGTTGACAGAAAGAGGAAAGAGGAATGTAGCTTGAGAGATTTTTTTCTTATAATTTACTCAGCATTTCACATATTTCTTTCTTAAAGACAATGGATGTAATAAGTTGGTGATTAAAAACGGCAGCTGTGCTAACACCAGGGTAACTGAGACATTTCACAATAGTTCACATCATGAAATAAATAAAATAAAACAATATTAATTCCTAATTCACCTTGAGTTTGACGAAGTCTCTTGAATGCACATGTTTAAAGAAGTCAAGCTGATATTCTGAAACATTTTGTCCATCCATGGATGTCCTAGTTTAGCAAAAAGAATATTAACCACATTGTTTTGGGGCTAAATCACATTTAAAGGATCGTCTAAAAAAACAAGGTATTCCTGAAAATATCCTCAGCTTAGTTGTGACCTTGGTAATGCTTTGATGGCAGTTTTGTCATTTTACAATGCTGTTCTTTTCACAAAACCTAATTTTTATTCACTTTTATGAGTTTCTTCAAACGGCTTTCAGCTGATACACAAGTTATGAAATGGCTCCAGACAGCTCTCTGTGTGGACTTCATTTGAAGCTCATAAGTGATGAGCTCGTTAGAGTAGAGTTGGCAGCAGGTGATAGAAACCTCATTGGAAGTCAGCTGCTGCTGCTGAAGTTCCCCTGGGCCACGTTACAGTGAAACGCCTTCAGCTCCTCCTCGGCCTCTGAGTTGGATCAGCTGGCTCATTCAGCCAGAGACTGCTGAGAGCATTGACTGAAACTCCCAGCAGAAGACAGAAACAGTCAGTCGGTCACATCCTCTTCGTCCTCCAGATGGACCGCTGGGTCCTGGATCTTCAGCTGTCTCACTCCTGAGGACAGACAGGACGCAGAAGATCTGAGGACAAGTCTCTCACAGAGTGGCTGGGAACCCTGCTGTCAAACATTTGCATCTTGTTATCTAACGTGGAGATCATTAATCTCAGTCTGTCCCAGAATCATCCTGGACCTGGACCTGGACCTGGACCTGGATCTGGATCTGAACCTGGACCTGGACCAGGACCTGGACCTGGACCTGGATCTGGATCTGAACCTGGACCTGGACCTGGACCTGGACCTGGACCTGGATCTGAACCTGGACCTGGACCAGGACCTGGACCTGGACCTGGATCTGAACCTGGACCTGGACCAGGACCTGGACCTGCTTAATGGCAGTCAACATGTTATTCACACAAAACTTTTTGTCTAAAATGTTCTCATTGATCTGTGACTAGCGATGATTAACTGATCACCCTGAAACATTAAACATGAACACTGGAGAACACAGAGAACAACACACTCTGAACATGAACACTGGAGAACACAGAGAACAACACACTCTGAACATGAACACTGGAGAACACAGAGAACAACACACTCTGAACATGAACACTGGAGAACACAGAGAACAACACACTCTGAACATGAACACTGGAGAACACAGAGAACAACACACTCTGAACATGAACACTGGAGAACACAGACATTCTTATGGACAGAACATCAAGTTGGATTGATATTATGGTGACTGTCAACTGTCAAACTACCAAGTCCAGGAGAATATAGACTGGAACCAGGATCAGGACCAGGACCAGGACCATATGGACTGAGACAGGACCAGTACCAGGAGAATAGGGTCTGGGACAAGAACCACTAACAGTACCATGTGGAGTGAACCAGGACCCGGAACATGTGTCCTGGGACCAGGACCAGGACCAGGGCCAGGACCAGGGTCATGCATTATATTTGGCCTTCCTTCACACTGGGTTCTGGGTTGTTGGTTCAGATCCCCGCTGTAGTGCCCGGAGCAGGAGTTTTCTGATAACCAGTAGATACTAGAAGGTGACTGGACTGAGTCTACTGTGACCATGGAAGACGCTTCAAGTAACTGCACCGCTCTCCTGCACAGCTGATTGGTGGGCGGAGCCTTCTCCTCCCTGCACAGCTGATTGGTGGGCGGAGCCTTGATTGCATAATGACAGAGGCACAACTTTTCAAGAAGTTCCAGCTCAGACGCCCTTCTCAAAAAGTTCTGTTTTCAGTGTTTCTGAATCCTGTTGTCATGTAAACACACAACACACAACAAATGTAGCATTTTCCCTTTAAATCATGGCCATGTGAGCATGTTGGTCCAGGAGGAGGTCTTCACCTGGTATCTGAGGAGGACAGCTGAGGACAGGAGTGTCCTTCCTGCGAGGCTTCAGCTGAGCGTCGGCCTGCTTCTCTGTACAGGAACCCTGCTGCTGCCCTGCTCCACTGCCCGTCTGCAAGGCTGAGCCACACACACACACACACACACACACACACACACACACACACACACACACACACACACACACACACACACACACACACACACACACACACACACACACACACAGAGGATCATCTGAACCGTTCCTGCTGGGATCTCAGTGGTAATAACCAGCTGACCCCAGCTGCTCTGCTGTTATGATTCCATATTTAACGTGTGACTGTATACTGTAGGAAACCTCACAGCCTCAGAGAGGACCCCCTCTGTGACCCCCAGGTCCCCTGAAGGGGACGTGAACCAAGGTGAGGAACCACTGCTTTAGAGCTCTCTGAGTTCTCTTCGGTTGTGGCCTCATCGGAACCAACAATCTGTCTGTCGGATCCAGTGAGACATTTTCCCTGATCAGTATCAGACCAGATCAGCCGGTCTTTAGCACCAGGGTCTGTACCACAGGCCTTTAAAGCTGGTGTCTGGAGTTTCCGTTCGTTTCCAACGTATGAATCATTTTTCAACAGAGCTTCAATGTGTCAGTCTGGTTCGATACTACAACATAATATTAGCATAAAGCAATATAAAAATGTATTTATGAGCCCCGCCTTCGTCTCATAGACCCCCATGTTATCCGAAAAAGCGCCGGTCAGCTTCAGCCAATAGATTTCGAGCTTCCGCCTTGTCCTGCTGTCAGTCAAAATGTGGAGCAGCCAGAGAGCACGGCCGCTCGCCCAGCAGAGGAGAGTTAGCTCTGCAGCAGATATATCCACTGTCTGCTGAACATCCACCGGAAACAGCTCAACATGGAGGATGCTGTAGGACTGGAGGCTCTCATTTTCACCTCACAGGTAATGTGCGTGCACAATCAAAGAGGCGTGGCTTGGTCGCTCATGAAAGCAGAGGGAGGGGGAACCTGAGAAGTTGGATTAAAAAAAACCTCTCTCTTTCAAAACTGTTCTTACACCTCTTCTTAAAAAGCTCACCCTTGATCCAGGTGTTCATTAGAACCTGTTAAGGTTCCAGGCCAGTACCCAACCTTCCCTTTATTTCTAAAATCCTACAGTAAGTTAGCGAAGCCAGTTTAAGTATAAAAAAAAAAAAAAAAAAAAAAAAAGAGTCTTTAAAGCAGAACTTTGCAACTTCTTTACCTCAATAAATGTGTTTCAGAATCCCTGTGGGGGTAAACAAAGACTTGTCACGGCGATTCGCCTGTCCCTTCACTCCCCCCGGGGTCTGAGTCCTGAAAACAGCGCTTGCAGTTTCAGAGGATCGGACCGACTACATCTACAAACCTGCTTTACGGCGCTCAGACGGGAGGACAAGGATAATATCATTATAAAACTGCAAATCGTCGCGCCGCAGCTGGCATCAGCTCCAGGATTTGCACAGTTATAATTATAATGAAAAGCAACTGGTTTGATCAAACGCCGCCTGGTCACATGATCTGGTCACATGACCAGACAGGCGCTGGCGCTGCGCGCTCGTAGCTAAGCTAGTCGGTTCAAACAGAACGTCAAACGTGAAGCTCCAGGTCCATCCTCCACCTCTAACCTGTCAGTCTCCATCATCACACAGTTTGTCCTCCAGTCCCCGCCTGCTACGTGAGGAGAAGCAGCGCACAAAAAAACCCTGCAAATTGTCACGCCGTAGCCGGCATCGTGAATTTAAAAAAACAACAACAAAAAAAAAAAAAATAGAGGCTTTTGGCCGAGTTGGTAAGCAGCTTACAGTCAAGTCAGCACCGACCAACTCGGCCACTTGAGAGCCCCCCCGCGAGGCCGACTTGGCTTTGATGCCGACTTGACTGTATCCCCTCCTTTTAACCTATGATGTCAGAAAAAGGTCCAATAAATCTTGGTCTGAATCTTGGACCTGTTTTGTACGTTCTGCTGACGTCTAGATGTGGTCCTTCACAGATGTCCAGATCAGGTACAAATGTGAACATCAGGATTACGTCTAAATGAGGTCCAATAATGACGTCTGAATCTTGGATCTATTTTGTACGTTCTGCTGACGTCTAGATTTGGTCTTTGGATGACGTCCAAATCCTGAACATCATTATGACATCAAAAAAAGGTCCAATAATGACGTCTGAATTTTGGATCCGTTCTGCGGACGTCTAGATATGGTCTTTGACTGACCGACCCAACAATGACCTGATCTGCACGTCTTCCTGATGTCAGACGTTTGTTGGGATAAAGTCCTGAACAACCAGGAAGCATCATATCTTAAAGCCTCTCAGCCCGAGAGGACCCTAATTAGGGTCCTCGTGACTGTTACCCGTCAACAACAGTCATAAAAGATGCATTAATCACAGAGATTATAGCCATGCAGGGTACCAATTTAAACCTAAGAAGCCAGGCTACAAGTCAGCACAAACCGTTTGAAAATGTACAAAACACATCTAAAATGATCGCTAAATGTAATATAACATGTGAAACGTAGATACATTCCACAACCGCAACGTTTCCACAACATTTCTGTCTCCACAGCAGAAACGCCGCTTTCAATCTGGACATATTATATGTCCAACGAAACTCCAGACTCTGCCGATTCCAACCATGTACAGCACGATCCTCTAAACCGAAGCATTCGGGAGATAACAGCGATTCCACAGCCATAACAAAAACCGCTCAGCCAGAAACCAGTTATAAAAAATGATATTACCTTCGTGGTTTCTCCTCAGGAATCATTTTTGCCGGTATATTCACAGCTTTTTCTAAAAACATGTCTTCCGTGGTACCAAAATCACGTGGTCTTGATACTGATAGACTATTTGAGGAGCCACACAAAGCCTTGACGATCTTCCAATGACGAAGCCCATCTGTTGTGACGACTCGTGTTTGGCTGGTTCTGATTGGCTATAGGTGCTGTCAGTCATTTTCACGTGGGCACGACTGCATTCTATTGGTTTCAAGCTATCCAGGGGTGGGTCATTTGTCGAGCTCGGCCAACCCGTCGTTGAGATACAGGCACGCGCCCTGAGACTCGGGCAAGATCCGTGCATGTGACCGGAGCGCATGACGCACGGGGAGCGCACCACTAGGGGGCGCAGTCAATGGAGAATAACATATAAAAAGACGTTTTTTTTGTTTCAAAACTTGTAAATAGTCAAAAATTATAAATAGTTTGATGGTTTGAATTGACTAGTTTTTGTTATTTATATATTTGTATTGGATTGGCGTGGTTTTTGGGTGTTATTTTTATAGTTATACTGGTTTTTTTCACTTGTTTTCATGTGTGTTTTATATATTTCTGATTGTTTGACTTGCTTTTGGTTATTTATATTTTTATATTTACTATAAATAAATGTTTTTGTTGAAAATTTAGTGACTTAGTGTGTTTTTTGTTTAAAATTAAGTACATAAGATAGGGGTTTCTGTGCGTGTGTGTGTGTGTCTGTGTGTGTGTGTGTGTGTGTAGCTGAATTTTCAAAAATATGCCAAAAATGGTTGGATCCAACTCTACTCATCACCATTAATGATCTAGAAATGGAATATTATGTATTGCACATGAGAAAATGTAGATGGCACAGATGGTGCCGAACTGTGCCGAACTGTGCCGAATTGGCACCTTGGCATCCTCGCCTGAACTTTTTTGGGAAAACCCTCTGTAATTCTGTACTGCTTCACTTTAGCAGAGCAGGTCTTTGCAGAAACAATGTCAACATGTTGGACTTTGGTTTGAAAGAGAATTATAGCTTATTCATCATCATTTCAGTGAGTTGCTCATGCTGAAAATGGGTTTTTTTTTGGGCGAGGCTTGAAATTTTACTGTGCCATCTTTATTTGCTCTTATACAGCAACACAAATACTGATTTTTACACTTCTCCATAAAGCTCACAAGTGTTATCTTTATACTGACACCAAACTTTTTCAAATAGACCTTGTGGTTGCAGAGATATACTCATTTTAACTGGAATATGTAATTTCGAGAAAAATGCCTTAGGGTGGAGAGGGTTTTAAAGAGCTGTTAGTCCCAGACCGTCCCAGGAGAACACCTGGTTCTCTGAGTGCTGGTCTGGTGGAGGTTCTAGGTTCTCTAACAGGAGAACAGGAGGCAGAGCTTTCAGCTACCAGGAACCAGCTCCCAGTCCCACTGAGGGAGGCTGACACAGTTTCTGTTCAGTAAAGCTTCAGTTCGAGCTGCTTCAGGACACTCCGGAGCCTTTAACTGTTGTGTATGTGTCACTAACCTCTGCCTCTCTTCCAGTCTGTTTTCTCTCTCTGTGAGCTCTCACACTGCAGCAGTCACTGGATTTATGTTTGCTTGTTGCCCTCTGTCTCAGTTCTGTTGTTTTCTTCTCTGATATTATCAACCAGGAAGTCTCCTCTGGGTCTGGTTCTGCAGGAAGGCTCCTCTGGGTCTGGTTCTACAGGAAGTCTCCTCTGGGTCTGGTTCTACAGGAAGTCTCCTCTGGGTCTGGTTCTGCAGAAAGTCTCCTCTGGGTCTGGTTCTGGTTCTGCAGAAAGTCTCCTCTGGGTCTGGTTCTACAGGAAGTCTCCTCTGGGTCTGGTTCTACAGGAAGTCTCCTCTGGGTCTGGTTCTGCAGAAAGTCTCCTCTGGGTCTGGTTCTGGTTCTGCAGAAAGTCTCCTCTGGGTCTGGTTCTACAGGAAGTCTCCTCTGGGTCTGGTTCTACAGGAAGTCTCCTCTGGGTCTGGTTCTACAGAAAGTCTCCTCTGGGTCTGGTTCTGGTTCTACAGAAAGTCTCCTCTGGGTCTGGTTCTGCAGAAAGTCTCCTCTGGGTCTGGTTCTGGTTCTGCAGAAAGTCTCCTCTGGGTCTGGTTCTACAGGAAGTCTCCTCTGGGTCTGGTTCTACAGGAAGTCTCCTCTGGGTCTGGTTCTGCAGAAAGTCTCCTCTGGGTCTGGTTCTGGTTCTGCAGAAAGTCTCCTCTGGGTCTGGTTCTACAGGAAGTCTCCTCTGGGTCTGGTTCTACAGAAAGTCTCCTCTGGGTCTGGTTCTGCAGAAAGTCTCCTCTGGGTCTGGTTCTGGTTCTGCAGAAAGTCTCCTCTGGGTCTGGTTCTACAGGAAGTCTCCTCTGGGTCTGGTTCTACAGAAAGTCTCCTCTGGGTCTGGTTCTACAGGAAGTCTCCTCTGGGTCTGGTTCTACAGGAAGTCTCCTCTGGGTCTGGTTCTACAGGAAGTCTCCTCTGGGTCTGGTTCTACAGAAAGTCTCCTCTGGGTCTGGTTCTACAGGAAGCCTCCTCTGGGTCTGGTTCTGCAGGAAGTCTCCTCTGGGTCTGGTTCTACAGGAAGTCTCCTCTGGGTCTGGTTCTACAGGAAGTCTCCTCTGGGTCTGGTTCTACAGGAAGTCTCCTCTGGGTCTGGTTCTACAGGAAGGCTCCTCTGGGTCTGGTTCTACAGGAAGCCTCCTCTGGGTCTGGTTCTGCAGGAAGTCTCCTCTGGGTCTGGTTCTACAGGAAGTCTCCTCTGGGTCTGGTTCTGCAGGAAGTCTCCTCTGGGTCTGGTTCTACAGGAAGGCTCCTCTGGGTCTGGTTCTGCAGGAAGTCTCCTCTGGGTCTGGTTCTGGTTCTGCAGAAAGTCTCCTCTGGGTCTGGTTCTGGTTCTGCAGAAAGTCTCCTCTGGGTCTGGTTCTACAGGAAGTCTCCTCTGGGTCTGGTTCTACAGAAAGTCTCCTCTGGGTCTGGTTCTACAGAAAGTCTCCTCTGGGTCTGGTTCTACAGGAAGCCTCCTCTGGGTCTGGTTCTGCAGGAAGTCTCCTCTGGGTCTGGTTCTACAGGAAGCCTCCTCTGGGTCTGGTTCTGCAGGAAGTCTCCTCTGGGTCTGGTTCTACAGGAAGTCTCCTCTGGGTCTGGTTCTACAGGAAGTCTCCTCTGGGTCTGGTTCTACAGGAAGCCTCCTCTGGGTCTGGTTCTACAGGAAGTCTCCTCTGGGTCTGGTTCTACAGGAAGCCTCCTCTGGGTCTGGTTCTGCAGGAAGGCTCCTCTGGGTCTGGTTCTACAGGAAGCCTCCTCTGGGTCTGGTTCTGCAGGAAGGCTCCTCTGGGTCTGGTTCTACAGGAAGTCTCCTCTGGGTCTGGTTCTACAGGAAGTCTCCTCTGGGTCTGGTTCTGCAGGAAGTCTCCTCTGGGTCTGGTTCTGCAGGAAGCCTCCTCTGGGTCTGGTTCTGCAGGAAGCCTCCTCTGGGTCTGGGTCTGCAGGAAGTCTCCTCTGGGTCTGGGTCTACAGGAAGTCTCTCTGGGTCTGGAGGTGTCTTCCTCTCCTCTTCAGGTGGTTCTCAGTGTTGAAGCGACAGTGCTGTGGACCAGGCTGAACTGAATGGAGGGTGAAGTCCTGGTTTTTCTGTGTAACGTTCCGTGTCGTTCCCCTCAGAACACATTACTCTTCTTTAACTGGACATTCTTCTCTCCACTAGAACTACTTCAGGTCAAAAGAGAAGCATTTCACTCTTATTGTTTTAATAGTTGAATCACAGTTATTGGCTACGTTTCACTGAAGATTAGAACTTTGATTAGATTGTTGAGGCGATTCAATTCACTTCAGTCAGTTCAGTTCAATGCAGCGATCGTTATTTCACACTAATACTGAGTCATTTCTGGCACTTTCACAGAGAAAAGCCGTCCGGTGATTAAAGTGAACACGACATCTTCAGCATCTTTATAAAACTCTAGAAATAAAGCAAAATAAAAAAGGCCCTGGTCTCTTCCTGTTCCTGAGTGTATCACCCTGAAGCACAGTTCTGCTGGATAAAAGAAATCTGTTTCACGGTGAGTGTGTGTGTGTCGGGGTTCTCACCGTGTGTGTCCTCCTGCATCTTTAGTGGAAGTGCAGGTTCAGGGGTCGAGTCCATGCAGCCACTCATCATCTGGGAGGTCCTCTGGGCTTTCTGCTCAGATCACATAACACACACACTCACACACACTCACACAGAAGAACCTTTCTTTATTCTGGACTCAAACACAAGATAAAGGCTTTCTGACCCTCTCTACACACAAACCGCACAAAAGCAAGACAGGAAGCCGTCGTTACCACAAAGTGTCAGTGAGCAGTCTGAGACCGAACGAAGAGCAAGCCTCTTACCGAGACGCCAGCCCCAGTCTCACACACACACACAAACACACACACACATAGAGACAGCGACCGGGTCCAGCAGCCGAGGCTGCTTTATAGAGGAGAACCAAGTCTCCTCCCACACACACACACACACACACACACACACACACACACACACACACGGGGGAAAATCAGGCAGGGGGTGGAGCATGGTCCTTCTCAGATCTTAGTAATTCTGGGTTTGTCACCTCTAATCCGTGTTCCATGGAACGGCATCTTATTTTGAAAGTTGAGGAGCCATGCTGTGAGAGTGCAGGACAGAATCTCCCCCCTCGGCGCCGTGCTGTGAGAGCAGGAGGTGGAAAGCACCTCACTTCAACATGGAATCCAGTGGGAGCAGTTTGTTTGCTTTTTCCGAGCCCTAATTTTGAAAGTGCAATTTTACCCCTGAAAAAAATTCCTCGGCCAAAGATGAGTTTACCCGATTTCTTAAATCTTAATAAAGAGCCAATAAACCCAGTATAATTAAAATCCGGGACGGGCAATGCTCCGCCTACAGACAGTTTCTGCCTGGCTTTCTCAGACTCTGCTACTTAATATTATAGATGTGTGATGAGCTTCTCATAAAATGACTGCATTGAAATTAAAAAATGTGCTGGTGACTGACAACCGGTATTTAAATCCACCTGGAATGGTGAGCAGGCTGTGGAGAGGAGGCTGTGAAGGAAAAAGCAAGATGGATTCTGAGATCACTGGTTTCCTCCACATGAGGGTCAAAGGATCAGGTTACATCAGGAGACAATTCATCGATTGTGAAAGAGTGAGCCGGTGTGGGCTGGTCCGCCTGTTCCTGCCCCGGTCAGGTCTTCGTGGTGGTTTAGGGTGTCCTGTTCTTCTTCCACGAGACGTGGTGCTGCTGAATGTCGGTTTAATAAGAGACATGGAAGGACTGAGTACAACCAGTCTGACTGCAGTCAGTCTGAGTACAACCAGTCTGACTGCAGTCAGTCTGAGTACAACCAGTGTGAACAGAGTCAGTCTGATTACAGTCAGCCTAACCACAGTCATTCTGAGTACAGTCAGTCTGAGTACAACCAATCTGAGTACCGTCAGTCTGAGTACAGTCAGTCTGACTACAACCATTCTTGATCTGAATACAACCATTCTTGAGTACAACCAGTCTGAACACAGTCAGTCTGAGTACAGTCAGTCTAAATACAGTCTGAGTACAGTCATTTCAATTCAATTTTATTTACATAGCACATTTAAAAAAAAACAACTTCCGTTGACCAAAGTGCTGCACAGAAACAGAAAAGTAAAAAGAGAAAGATAGAATAAAAAAATAAAAATAAAAGCCTCACCTAAACATATTAATAAAACACAGATAAGACAAATAAGACACCAAGAATATCCTCCAGTTTCACCAGTGTTTAAAAAGCCTTCGAGAAGAGGTGTGCTTTCAGTCTGGATTTAAACTGTCCCACAGACTCGGAGGACCTGACATCCAGGGGGGGCTGTTCCGGGGGGGGGGGGGGGGGGGGGGGGGGGGGGGGGGGGGGGGGGGGGCGGGGGGGGGGGGTACCCAGAAGGCTCTGTCACCTCTGGTTTTGAGCCTGGCTTTAGGGACAACCAACCCGAGATGGTCAGCTGACCTCAAGTCTCTGGTCGGCGAGTGGGGCTGCAACATATCAGTCAGGTATGGGGGGCCCAAGGAGTGCAAAAAGTGATCAATAAAATTTTAAATTCCACTCGAAATCGGATGGGAAGCCAATGTAAAGTGCGCAGCACAGGGGTGATGTGCTCCCGCTTCTTTGTTTTGGTCAGGAGCCGGGCTGCAGCATTCTGTACACTTTGCAAGTGCTGCAGGGCGCCCTGGTCCAGCCCTGGTCCAGCCCTGGTCCAGCCCTGGTCCAGCCCTGGTCCTGCCCTGGTCCAGCCCTGGTCCAGCCCTGGTCCAGCCCTGGTCCAGCTCTGGTCCAGCCCTGGTCCTGCCCTGGTCCTGCCCTGGTCCAGCCCTGGTCCAGCCCTGGTCCTGCCCTGGTCCAGCCCTGGTCCAGCCCTGGTCCTGCCCTGGTCCAGCCCTGGTCCAGCCCTGGTCCTGCCCTGGTCCAGCCCTGGTCCAGCCCTGGTCCAGCCCTGGTCCTGCCCTGGTCCTGTCCTGGTCCTGCCCTGGTCCAGCCCCGGTCCAGCCCCGGTCCAGCCCTGGTCCAGCCCCGGTCCTGCCCTGGTCCAGCCCAAAATACACAGCATTACAATAATCCAAATGAGAAGTTATAAAAGCATGGATCACTCTTTCAAAATCAGCCAGAGGAAGATAAGATCTGATTTTGGCCAGAGTGCTCAGATGGAAGAAGCTGGTCTTGATGACAGAACTGATGTGTTTGTCAAATTTAAACAACGGGTCGACCATCACCCCCAAGTTTCTCACAAAAGGCCGGCAGGAGGACAGAGGACAATAACACTGTCTTGTCCTTGCAGGGGGTTATTGGGACCAAACACCAAAATCTCAGTTTTATCCTTGTTTAGGTTCAGGAAGTTAGCACTCATCCATGTCTGGACGTCACTGAGACAGTCCTGCAGTGTTCTTACTGCAGACTGACAGTTACTGGCTGTAACAGGTAAATAAACCTGGATGTCGTCTGCAAAGCAGTGAAAGCAGACTTTATTCAATTCAATTCAATTTTATTTTTGTATAGCCCAGTATCACAACAACAGCTGCCTCAGAGGCTTCAAGATGTTACATTGGTTGGTAAAAATAAAAACAGTGAATAAGCATAATATTAATATGTCAAATTCAGTAACGAGACAAAACGAAGCAACCACCGCCTTAGACCCTTTATGCTTTTTAAAGATAAAACCCAAAGGGAGCATATACAGAGCAAACAGGACAGGTGCTAGTACTGAACCCTGGGGGACACCATAATTCAGGGGAGACACAGAGGATGAGTGTTGGCCCAGATTAACAGAGAAGCTTCGGTCAGAGAGATAGGATCGAAACCAGTTTAGTGCTGTACCCTTGATGCCTGCATGTGTCTTCAGGCGGGACAGGAGGATGCTGTGATCCACAGTATCAAAGGCGGCGGACAAGTCTAAAAGCAGAAGGACAGCAGATTTTCCTGCGTCAACAGTTAAAAAAAGGTTGTGAAAAACTTTTAAAAGGGCAGTTTCAGTGCTGTGTCGCAGTTTGAACCCTGATTGGAACTTTTCTCCAATTTTGTTTAAATCAAGGTGAGTCTGCAGCTGGTTAGAGGCGGCTTTCTCCAAAACTTTGGATACAAAGGGCAGCTTTGAGATGGGTCTAAAGTTAGACAACACATTTGGATCAAGATTAACCTTTTAGATGAGTGACTGTATAACAGCATGTTTCAATGAAGAGGGAAAACATCCAGACATTAAGGAGACATTCACCATTTGCACAATAGATGGACCAATACCATCAAAAACATCCTGAAACAAGCGACTTGGGACGATGTCCAGAGGACATGAAGGTTTCAACTGCTGAACTATTTTAGTCAGTTCAGTTAGAGACACAGGTTCAAAACACTCAAAACTGGAATGACAGACTGATGGAGCCGGTGGGTCGTCGACAGACGAAGAAGCTAATCTGAGAGCAGAAATTTTGTTTGTGAAAAATGACAGGAAATTTCCACAAAGGGTTTCTGAGGGCGCAGGAATGATTTTATCACACGGGTTTACAACAGATTTCAGCGTGTTGAAAAGCAACTGGGGTTTGTGATAACTTGTGGACACCAGGTTTGACAGAAAAGCACTTTTTGCAGCTCTAACTGCTCTCTGATACTCCATGAGCCTGTGCCTTAGTGTTAGCATGGAGACTTGGAGACGGTCCTTCTTCCACTGTCATTCAGCGCGTCTGAGGTTGTGTGTCGCTTCATTTAACCAGGGTTGCGCATTGGGCTTATGTCGTTTTAGCCTAAAGGGAGCTAGTGCGTCTAAAATGTTCGTGCAAGTACTATTAAAATGTGAAAGAAGTTCATCCAAGAAGAGCTTTTGCACGTCAAAACGATACAATTCACTGAAAGTGTCGGCAAACGAGGAGGCTGTCTGGGAGTTGATTGTGCGCAACCGGCGAGCTGGAGCGCGCGGAGCGACCACACACTGAGACAGCGTCACCGCAAATAGTATCACAGAGCGATCCGAAATGTGCGTTTCATAAATATCAATCATGCTTACATTAAGACCATGGGACAGCACCAGGTCCAGGGTGTGCCCTTTGACGTGCGTAGAGCCCGACACCGACTGTGTCAGGTTAAAAGAATCGATCAGATTTAAGAAGTCATGGGCCAGAGGTCTGGATTCACATGAATATTAAAATCCCCAACGATTAAAAACTGATCAAAGTTCAGGGACAAGCCTGATAGAAAGTCTGTAAAGTTCTGAATAAAATCTTTGTTGAACTTTGGGGGGGCGATACACCAACGCTCACATGACTGGAGGATCAAAGTTTATCACAAATGTCTGAAGCTCAAAGCTGGAGAATGAATCTGCCGGTACCTGCCGACAGGTGTAGCTGGATCTGTACACGGTTGCCAGTCCTCCACCTCTACCCGTGGTCCGGGGTGAGTTGAGATAAAAGCAGTCAGGAGGTAAAAGTTCGGAGAACGGGGTCGACTCACCGACTTGCAGCCATGTCTCTGTGAGCAACAGAAAATCCAGCTTCTGCGACGTGAAGAGATCATTAAGAATAAATGTTTTGTTGGCTAGCGATCTAGCATTCAGCAGGCCCAGGCGCAGAGTCACATCCTCGCAGGCCCGTGGAGAGATTTGGCTCAGCGGCCGGAGAGATCCAGAATCCACGGCGCGGTGCTTGGCGAAGCGCTTGTGCAGCGGCGCTGCTAGCGGCAGGTGCCGGAGGCCGGAGTCCAGGCGCACAGGAGCCACAGGCTGAATCCACCGCAATCCATGCGCTCCTTGAAGCGCGGGGCATCCAGGCGTACAGAGGAGAGGGGTAATCCCTGAATTAGATGTCCAGCATGCCCTGATTCTGACGAGAACGCCTCCGCGTTTTCCACGCTTTCTGGTCCTCCTCTTCCGCGTTGGGACAGGTGAGCGCAGCAGGTAAGCTGGTACTGAGGCCAGGTGAGGAGGAGGTTTGGATGTTTGATCCTCAAAATTGCGGCTTAGCCAGACCCCATAGGATCGGTTCAGATCAGTGAGTGCCTGGCGGTTATACACTAGCAAAGCAGAGATATCCTGGCATAAAATACACAATAAAGCAGCAACAAGTAGCAGTTTAAGCAGAGCAGGTAGACGACTGCCGGTACACAGTGGCACATCTGGCCACGCCCCTCAGTTCAGTCAGTCTGAGTACAGTCAGCCTGAGTACAACCAGTCTGAGTACAGTCAGTCTGAGTACAACCAGTGTGACTACAGTCAGTCTGAACACAGTCAGTCTGAATAAATCATACAAATCTACTGTGTAGCACCCACTCTGCTAAAACAATATATTGTACACATGTATCATGCTGCATAACTTTGTGAGGAGGTGTGGTGCTCTGTTGGTGGGGTTTAAAAGGGCGGAAATGTTCTGTCATGTGTTGGCTTCCTGAAATGACAGCTGTCACCTGGGTGCTGTGAATAAACAACACACAGCTCTCCTCTCGTCCGTCTCCTCTTTGTGCGACCGCTACATTGGTGACCGTGACGCTGGACATGTCTGTGGAGTCGAGCAACGGCGCAGGAGCGCAGGGTGAACAGCATGTTGGGAGCATGTCACACACACACACACACAAACTAATGCCAGCGACAGCGAGCTGCAGTCTTCGTGAGTGCTCTTCTATCCTACTTCTGACACCAGTGTGTCGCCGGCGGAGGCAATGATCAACAAGGACTGCTGCTCTTTAGCGCAACCAAAGCTTTTATTGTTACAACAACTAAAGCATGTTGGGAGCTTGTGTAACATATTATTAATTTGAGTTTCACTAAAATCCTTCATTTATTGTGCTTTATGAGTTCTGACTGTTGTGCTTGTGCGTGTGCGTGCACTGGGCGGCGCAGTGACGTACCCTGCGCATGCCTACTCTGGTCAGAGCCCTCATGCACGATCAGAGGTAAGCTGCCGCTTCAGCCGCTCCTGCGCAGTTTTATTTTTTTTAAGTTATTAATTGCGTTTTAAGTGCTCCGTTGGGCATTTTGGGGGGGTTCTGTTTTATGTTGGACCCATCACGGTTCAGTTTTTTTAAGGTTCGGTCTGTGAAGTGCATTTTCGGATCACGTTGCAGGTTGGAGGCTAGCGCTAGTTAGCATTAGCTTCCTCTAACGTGCTTGCTTTTTTCCCCATCTATTAGAAAGAGAAGAGACGTGCTGAAAAGCTCATGTGCAGCAGCTCACGTGTACTCTGTCCATATTCACAGGTACAACAGTAGTTCTTCTTTATTATGTTCTTTAATGTATTGTTTTAATTGATGTGTTTTGAGTTTTGTTTGGGGTTTTTGTTCGTTTGGTTTTGTTTTTTCTCATATATATATATCTGGTCAGAGCCCTCATGCACGATCAGAGAAAGAGAAGAGACGTGCTGAAAAGCTCATGTGCAGCAGCTCACGTGTTCTCTGTCCATATTCACAGATAAAGAAGTTTTGATCAAGAAACCTGTTTCCTGGAGTCTGTATTTGCAATCCACAACGCAGAACGACAGACACCAGTTACACTTGTCACACACACAAACTAACGCCGGCAGAGAGGCCTGGTCTCTCTCGTACCGACCCTTCTCACTCCTGGTGCGACATAACGGAAATCAAACTTAACATAAAAAGACCGGAAAAACGATATCAACGCATAGAAAAACAATTACTTAACAAATCTAAAACAAAATGAAGCATATTTTAATACAATTAAACACAAACACATGAAATGACCCGAACAATCCCCTCCCATGATGCCTTACGGCTCCCCGGGACACAGTCACGTGCCGCAGCGACCCCCAGCGGCATCTGGATGTGGCATACCTGTGAGGTGGGATGGATCATCTCAGCAAAGCAGAAGTGCTCACTATCACACATTCAGACAGATTTGTGAGCAATGTTAGAAAGAAATGTTGATATTGTTTATCTGGAATGAATTTTAGATCTTTAAGTCCATCTCATGAAAAATGAGAGCAAAAACAAAAGTGTTGTGTTTATATTTTTGTTGAACATATATATATATATATATATATATATACACACACACACACACACACACACACACACACACACACACACACACACACATATATATATATATATATATATATATATATATACATATAGTATGCATTGTATTTATATATTTACCTCCACCAGGAGGTTATGTAATCACGTCCGTATGTTGGTTGGTTGGTTGGTTTGTTGGTTTGTTAGCAACATTATGGAAAAAGTAATAGACGGATTGCAATGAAACTTTGTGGAGAGGAGGGTCTTGGGCGAACTTAGAATCTATTAAGTTTTGGTGATGATCCGGATCACTGTCTGGATCCAGGAATTTTTTAAAGGATTCTTTATCATTGAGAGATAGGGAGTCTTTCACATGGTTGGGCAGGCCCGCCGACGGGGGGGGGGGGGACGCGCCGCACACGGAAGCGGAAGCACCGAGCACCCAGTTCCAGATCGGCGCCCCTGTTAACCTATCTGACGGTTCACACAGGAACGCGGGGGAGCGCCGCGGACCGCCGCCGCTCTATTTCTCCGCTAAAGCTGGACAGAGCAGATCGCACCAGACAAGTCTGGAACGGAAAATACGACAGGATCCGGTCAATTTTCAAATTAAAATGAAATAAAATAACATAAATTATGTTGCTTTTCAGTTTTCCTTTTCAGATAAACACACACACACACACACTCACACACACACACACAGCGAGAGAGGGTGAGAGGGCGACAGAGAGAGGCACCGCGTGGCGCAGCGCTCTGCTCCGATCACAATGTGGTTTTATTATATCTGGTGTTCTCATTGTTGTTGGTGACTGATTTCAGCTGTGGCGGAGGTCTGCCTCTCTGAGTGCTGATTTCTAGTTATTATTATCATCATATATTTATTTATTATATATTTCCTGTGAAAGGTTAATTTCCTGGTAAGACTGGTGTGCAGTGCAGAGTTAGATGTTCCTGTCTTTTGCTACCACGATTTGCACTATTTCTTGGTCTTATTTACTTTCATTGCTGTGTGTTCTATGCGCCTCGGGAACCTGTACATTTCTCCATTGTGAGATCAATAAAGTATTCTATTCTATTCTATTCTATTCTATTCTATTCTATTCGGTCTGAGAAAAACCAGTCTGACTACAGGAGTGTTTACCTGAAGTCTCATTCTGGAGTCTCGGTCTGCAGTAAATACCAAACAGAACACTTTCATTCCAAATGATTTAATTGTGAAAGAAGAAACATTGTGTCACCGTGCACTGCCATGAAATGTTTCCAGTAAGTGGAAGTGAGTTTCTGAATCGGAGTGTGTGGACAGAGTGATCTCAAATGAAAGTTCTCTCATTTTCCAGCAAACAGCACACTTGTGACCGTGGAACAAAAGCACATCCTTTGAAGTGGCCGCCAGGCGATCCTCTGGTAATTAGTGCTTCACTGTGGAGTGTCTTCTTCACGCACTGGAGCCATTGTGCCGTCGGTATCATGTGTCTTCACACAATAACACACAAAAAGACTCTCAGAGCACATGATTATATATACAGGCTTCGTGCTTCACAGCTTTATTCTACTGAATCCAATCACATTCAGCGTGGGCCATCCGCCCAGCAGACATGACCTCTACTGCTATAAATAATCATCATGCATGCTGTTTTACATATGAGGCACATCCATTTGATATTAGGGAAACAAAGCGTCACTGCTGCTGCCATTTCTTATGGCACTGATCAAAAACAGAACAATGACAGATGAGGAATGACTGACAGAGCTGAGAAACATTCAAACAGCGGTGAACAAAACCCGAGGTTCTGAGAGCTTTAGCTCAGTTCAGAGACTCATTCACAAACATTCTGGCGACCTTCACTGAAGCAAGGCTCAACTCCTGGCTGCTTTCTGGATTTAGAAACATCACAACACTTTCAGATACAGAAACATCATTCATCAGATTTTACTGGGGTTGCTCCAAAATATTGACACTATTTCAGTCTGCTGAGGATGAACACCTGAAAATGATGTTGATTTACTCCTTTTGCTTTTGGCACCAGCATGAACACACTATGAACAATCCATGAACTCACTATGAACACACTATGAACAATCCATGAACACACTATGAACAATCCATGAACACACTATGAACAATCCATGAACACACTATGAACAATCCATGAACACACTATGAACAATCCATGAACTCACTATGAACAATCCATGAACACACTATGAACAATCCATGAACATCTTATGAACACGCCATGAGCGTACTGTGGTGGTGGGGCGTGGTTAAGCTTGGATGCACGGCAGAGGGAGGGAGGAGGACCTGGGGCAGGCTGGGGAGAGGAGAGTGTGGAGAGTAGCTAGTGGTCTCCATTTCCTCCCTCTCTGGGGCTTTAAAAGCTGCTCCAGGAGGACAGGAAGAACCCACACAAAGAGCCATGAGAGTCTCACCAGAGTCTCAGGAGCAGAGAAGGAGCATGTCAGGCTGCAGGGTGGAAGGACAGGTAGAACAGGTGGAGCTGAACTCCTTTATTTCACAAATGCACAGAAGAGCTGAGTCAATGCAGGGAAGGTAACAAGGGATGGAACTGATGGACAGACCTACAAGGAGCCGACAAGACAAGCAACGGGAGCGGGGTCTAAATAGGGGAGACAGGCAGGAGAGCATGAGGAGAAGCAGACAGAGACATCAATGAGACAGGGCACGCACAACAAAACAGGCCCTGAGCGCCCCCATCTGGCCGCAGGGGCACAGGGCATAACAGAGCAGACGACGGTCTGTGGAGTCTGGTTGTCAGCAGGCAGCTGATTTGTGTGCAGCCTGGAGAGGGGCCAGCGATGCCCTCCAGGCCCGGAGGGCGTCGCTGGCCCCTCTCCAGGCCCTGCAGGTCCTCCAGGCCCTGCGCGCTTTGGTTTGTGTATTTTGTATTTTTGATTTCTATACAAAGAATAAAAACCCTGACAAGGCTGGCTCACTGCAGACAAACCCACAGACAGGCAGCAGCCTGTCACACACACCATGAACACACTGTGAGTACACCATGACCATACCATGAACACACCTTGAACATACCATGAACATGTCATGAACACATCATGAACATACCATGAACACACCATGAACACACCTTGAACATACCATGAACACACCATGAACACACCATGAACACGCCATGAACACACCATGAACACACCATGAACACACCATGAACACGCCATGAACACGCCATGAACACACCATGAACACACCATGAACACACCTTGAACATACCATGAACACGCCATGAACATACCATGAACACGCCATGAACACACCATGAACACACCATGAACACACCTTGAACATACCATGAACACGCCATGAACATACCATGAACACGCCATGAACACACCATGAACACACCATGAACACACCTTGAACACACCATGAACACACCATGAACATACCATGAACACACCATGAACACGCCATGAACACACCATGAACATACCATGAACACACCATGAACACACCTTGAACACACCATGAACACACCATGAACATACCATGAACACACCATGAACACACCATGAACACACCATGAACACACCATGAACACACCATGAACACACAATGAACATGTCATGAACACATCATGAACATACCATGAGCACACTATGAACATGCCATGAACACACCATGAACACGCCATGAACACGCCATGAACACACCTTGAACATACCATGAACACGCCATGAACACACCATGAACACACCATGAACACACCATGAACACACCATGAACACACCATGAACATACCATGAACACACCATGAACACGCCATGAACACGCCATGAACACACATGAACACACCATGAACACACCATGAACACACCATGAACACACCATGAACATACCATGAACACACCATGAACACGCCATGAACACGCCATGAACACACCTTGAACATACCATGAACACACCATGAACATACCATGAACACACCATGAACATACCATGAACACACCATGAACACGCCATGAACACGCCATGAACACACATGAACACACCATGAACACACCATGAACACACCATGAACACACCATGAACATACCATGAACACACCATGAACACGCCATGAACACGCCATGAACACACATGAACACACCATGAACACACCATGAACACACCATGAACACACAATGAACATGTCATGAACACATCATGAACATACCATGAGCACACTATGAACATGCCATGAACACACCATGAACACGCCATGAACACACCATGAACACACCATGAACACACCACGAACAGGCAGGCAGTTTGTCTCTCATGGAAATCACACCCTTGGGGAGCGTATCCTTTGTGGGCCACTGTCCAGATAAAAAGAGGGACAAACTTGGCGATGCAACACAACAAAGAGCACCCAGCATGCACAGCGGTGCGCCTTGTATCCACAATGGCAAGTTGTGGGCCCATCAATGAGGCTGCGCCTTGCTCATCTTAAAAATCCATCCTGGGACCTCTGTGCATGACTCTTTAAAGATCTCACCCTGTCAGAAGCTCACCGGGCTCCCGGTTCTACAGGACTGTCTGCTGGTTCAGGCATGAGGATGGATCCAGGAGAGACAGCAGCAGAAACAGTCCATCTACTGAATGCATGATGTTTTCATCCTCTGTAGGAAGCTCACTGGCTCCAGCCTGTCCGTCTGCCTCGGGGACCGGTCCAGGTCCTCGCCGGGGAGCAGGCAGCACTGAGTGGCCACCGACCTGCTGCCGATCGGGCTCAGTGACGCAGAACCTGGAAGAATCCTGAGCTGAGAGCAGACCAGCGACTGCTCCTCCAGCAGCGAGTCCATCTTCTGCTCAGAGGCAATCAGAGGGGAGACAGAGGGTTAGCAGCAGCTCCTCATTCCACAAGCCTCCACCTGGCCAAACCTCAGACCATGGGTTATTTATTGCTTTTGATCCATACAGACTTCAACTTTTTAAAATACTGGAAGCAACAAGAACAAAAAAACAAATGGATCCACAGTGGAACACAGTGGAGCAGGTGGAGCGTTTCTGAGGTGGAGGCTTCATCATTCTTCAGTTTCAGCCCATATTCTCAGTGTTAACTTACAGTGTTCCTAAACCAGACGGTATAAACTTCTCCCCAGCAGCAGCCATTCAGCAGCGCTGGGTGGTTTAATATCATGTCCGTCATTTGTTGTTTATCGTAATTGGCTGAATGGCTCCTAAGCCTGCCTCC
This sequence comes from Salarias fasciatus, assembly GCF_902148845.1. Lineage (NCBI taxonomy): Eukaryota > Metazoa > Chordata > Actinopteri > Blenniiformes > Blenniidae > Salarias > Salarias fasciatus. Next base: position 25,955,198 of record NC_043753.1, read on the forward strand.
TGGAGTGAGTGTTCCGGCACTTCAAGCTGACTATCTGCTCTTTCATTGAAAATTATGCACAGAAAATTAAGCACATGCATTTTTAGTTAAACATCATTTAATATTGGTTTATTTACTCTAGTTTATTTGCTGTGTGCCAGGATGTGACATTAGTTCCAGTATTCCGATCTGAACTGGCTTGCCCTACAAGCATATCAATGCACTGATAAGACGGGTATCCGGTCTTGGCCCCCAGCTGTGCTCCTACTACCCAAGATGCAAGTTAAAGGTGCTGTAGGCAGGATTCTGCATCTCCGCCATCTTGCTTAGGGTTACCTAAGCAAGATGGCGATTTGACCCATCTAAGATGGCAATTTGAAACCCAGCACAGCCAATCCTGTCCTGTTTTCTCTGACATCACGCCCTTACGCAAGTTAAGCCCCTCCCACAAGAACGTGTGACGAACGCCCCTCGACCAATCACGGTTAGAGCCTCAGGGGCTCTTCTGATTGGTCAAAGATACCTGGAGCTGTCGAGATTCCTTTTCAGCTCAGAACAGAGACAGATGGAAACGCTGCGCCCTCACGGTAGTGCAGTTATGCTACACTCCTAAAGGATTATCAATGGATACTCTAACATTTAATCCAAAGAAAACACAGAAAAATTAGCATTGACTAGCAAAGTCATGCCTACAGCACCTTTAAAGTCCGGAGTTTTGAAAGAGAGAGGGTTTTTTTTAATCCAAGGTCTCGAGGCTCCGCCCTCCCTCTGCTTTCATGAGCGACCAAGCCACGCCCCTTTGATTGTGCACGCTATTATCCATTTGGTGAAAATGAGAGCCTCTGAGTCCTACAGCATCCTCCATGTTGAGCTGTTTACGGTGGATGTTCAGCAGACAGTGGATATATCCGAGGTAAGCGGGGCGGCTCCTGCAGAGCTAACTCTCCTCTGCCTGGGCGAGCGGCCCAGAATGCGGAAGCTCGAAATCTATTGGCTGAAGCTGACCGGCGCTTTTTCAGATAACATGGGGGTCTATGAGACGAAGGCGAGGCTCATAAATAAATTTTTATATTGCTTTATGCTAATATTATATTGTAGTATCGAACCAAACTAACACATTTACCGTAGTTTACGCACTATAAGGCGCACGTAAAAGCCTGTAATTTTCTCAAAATCCAGCAGAGCACCTTATAATCCGAGGCGCCTTTTTTGCGGGAATTACGGTAATCACCCTGATATGCGCAAACAACCCCTGTTTGCTAAGCTGCTAAGCTAGCTAGTTTAAACAGAACGGAGCACGGCGAGCGGCTGCACAGCCGGCCGACGTGGGGAGCGGCTGGACGCCGGGCGGGAGCCTGCACGCTGCCACTCCGAGAACGGCCGGCCCCGCCCGGCAGCCCACCCGCCGGGACGCCGGGAGCGCCCGGCCGGCTGCGGCTGAGCTGTCGGTGGGGGGCTTCACTCAGGAGACGGCAGCTGGCTGAACCCCGCTGACCGAGTGAGTTCGACCAGTCGTGGCCGCTCTGAGCTGCACATCTGTGAAGAGGAGCGATCCTCAGTCAGACTGGCTCTGATATGTCGCTTTACTCACACATTTCAACCGAGAATGTAACCACCGAGACTGCCAGTATGTGTTTCTCTCATACTATTCTATACATCCTGTGCGCCTTAAAATGTGGTGCGCCCCATGTATAAATTTTTTTTTAATAAAAACCATTCATTGACTGTGAGCCTATTAATCCAGTGAGCCTTATAGTGCCGAAAAAACGGTAAGCTCTGTTGAAAAATGATACATACATTGGAAACGAATGGAAACTCCGGACACGAGCTTTAATGCCAAGTCTGAACAGGTCCTGAGTGTCCCCGGCTGACGCACTGTTCGATCTCCTAAAACCGTGTTTGGAAAAGTTCTTGCTCTCAGTTTGTTTGTTTTTGGCCCAAAATACTGTGCAGCAAGAAAAATGTTCATTCAGTAACACACTTCCTGTGGGGTCCTGCTGAGCTACACGGAGGGACCAGACTCAGAGTGAGCAGTGTGGAGGTGGTTCCTGTTCTGCAGGTTCTAATATGTGGTGTGTTTTCAGTCGGGGGGTGTCGGGGGTTGGGCTCTGTGGGGGAGGATAAAGAACTGACCGTCACTTTCAAATCAATCAAAGTCATTTCTGTGTTTGACGTTTGTCCCGTTCAGAGTATATGACAGTAAAGGGCCTCTGCCGCGTTGTCCTCGGACCTGGGTCTGTTCCTCTTTCCTGTTGGGTGAAGGGATCATGTGACTTTCTTACCATCTTCATGCTCTCATCGTGGAGACAGCTCACTTCACTCAGCAGAACCTCCAGGAGAGCAGCTTCCTGCTTCACTGCCCGTCTCAGATCCTCGATGTCCCGCACCGTCTCCCTACACACACACACACACACACACACACACACACACACTACTTTAAAATCTAGCAGTAACTACTAGTGAAATCCTACAGTTAGTTCCCAGTCGGGCTCACCTGGTTTTTCCTGAGGGATCATTACATTTCCTCTGAAAGACTCTCTTTTGAAATCAGGGCTGCATGATTATGGTCAAAAATGATAATCACAATAATTTTGATCAGTTCTGTAATCACAATTATTTATTAGATTCATTCATCATGTTAGGAACAACGTCTGTATTTTTATTGGACGACTTTCAAACAAACAATATGTGAACAGTTTTCAGTGCAAAATGAAACTTTAAATAAGAATAAATGCTTAATCATAGAAAAACTAGAATTTGGCACTCCGAGGGCGCAGACCTCCGCCACAGGTCAAATCAGTCACCAAGCTGCGCCACATGCCGCACGCCCCTGGCGGCGGGCCTGCCCAACTATGTGAAAGACTCCCTATCTCTCAATGATAAGGAATCCTTTAAACAATTCCTGGATCCAGGCAGTGATCTGGATCATCACCAAAATTTAATGGATTCTAAGTTAGTCCAAGACCCACCTTTCCACAAAGTTTCATTGCAATCCGTCCATTACTTTTTCCGTAATGTTGCTGACAAACCAACAAACCAACTAATCAACAAACCGATGTGATTACATAACCTCCTAGAGGAGGTAATAAAAATTTAATCAAGAATGATTAGGCTGCAGGGCTCTTGTTATTTAGGCAGCTCAAAGAAGCCTTAACCACCATGCGCCCTCTGGTGGCTGGCTGACTGCTGCTCGAGAAAGTGCTTGATTACATAGGTTTTGCAGCAGAGCCCGCATTTTAAATGGGAATATATTGAAATATATAAACATATCATTTAGTTGCAGCCAAAACCGTGATCATGATTTAAATTCGATTAATTGTGCGACTCCATTTGAAAGTGACCAGCGCAGTCATCCTCCAGGTGGCGGCAGTCTGTGTGAAGTGAGGGTTTGAATCCTGCGTACCTGTCTGTGTCAGAGAGAGAGCAGTACACTGCAGCCTGGGCCTCAGACAGCTGATCCTCCATGTGACTGAGAACACAGCCGAACCGCTGCAGGCTCTTCATCATCTGCTCATCCTCATCCTCACAGTGCTGTATGGAGAGGAGCAGGACACGTTCAGGACGGGAGCTTCACTGTTGGAAAACCCGGATCGAACACCAACCTGCAGACTGCAGACTGCCTGCACCGCGACAGACAGTTCAACTGAGCAGAATCAACGAACCGAGTCCAACCAGGCTGCTGCTGTGAAGACATATTGATCCTATCGATCAGAGCTCTGCACCCTCCAACACTTCAGGGTCTCCCGTTTAGGATGTAACATCCCAGGCATCTGCTGGTACCACCGCTGTACAAACACCAAGTTTAAGAAAGAGCGGGAAAGCCCAGCCCTCTGTCAGTCATCATCAAACAGCGAAGAATCAGGCTGATCGGTGATCGGCTTGGAGAGGCTTTACCGGCCCAAAAAGGGGATACAGTCAGGCCGGCACCAGTCTGAGTCGGCCCTGGCCAACTCGGCACCGCCCCCGGGATACAGTCAAGTCGGCATCAAGCCAAGTCGGCATCTCGCCAAGTTGGCCTCGCTGGGGGGTGGGGGGAGCTCTCAAGTGGCCAAGCTGGTCGGTGCCGACTTGACTGTAAGCTGCTTACCAACTCGGCCAAAAGCCTCTTTTTTTTTTTTTTTTAATCACGATGCCGGCTGCGGTCCGATGATTTACACAGTTATAATTATAATGCAGGCGACTGGTTTGATCAAACGCCGCCTGGTCACATGATCTGGTCACATGACCAGACAGTTGCTGGCGCTGCGCGCTCGTAGCTAGGCTAGTCGCTTCAAACAGAACGTCAAACATGAAGCTCCAGGTCCATTCTCCACCTCTAACCTGTCAGTCTCCATCATCACACAGTTTGTCCTCCTGTCCCCCGCCTGCTACGTGAGGAGAAGCGGTGCATGTAAAATAAATGTGCAAATCATTGCGCCGCCAGCATCATGATCAAAAAAAAAAAAAAAAAAAAAAAAAAAGAGGCTTGGGGCGGTGCCGAGGTGGCCAGGGCCGCCTGACTGTAATCCCCCAAAAAGTCCTCTGTGCTGAAACTCGTCCTCCACCTTAAGGTTGGTGCTGACCTGTGGGACGTCCCCGCCTAACCTGGGTCTCCCAGGCTTCAGTTGTCCGCCCAGTCCGTGATCTCATTGCCGCTGCGGACCTGGAGTTTAGGAGTGTGGTCACCACGGTCACTGAGGTACATACAGAGATCGGATGGCCCTTAACAAGGGGCCCCGGACTCCGTACTCCCCAAGAAACCCCCACAAGACACCATAAGGGACGCGGTTGTACACCCTCTCCAAATCCACAACACACATGTGCACTGGTTGGGCGAACACTCATGAGCCCTAGAGGATCTAGAGCTGGTTAAGGGTTCCACCACCAGCATGAAAACCACATTGTTTGTCCTGGATCCCAGGATCGACTGATCAATATCCATTCAAATATAAAATAATACATTTTAATAACTCACCCTGATCTGCCCCCTCAAAGTGGTGTGACAATTTGAGTGCTCACATGATTCCAGGAGCTATGTTGTCCAAGGCTTTATGCCCCTGGCAGGGTCTCCCATGGCACACAGGTCCTGGGGGATGGGCCAGACTAAGGGCAGGTCAATAACCCCTGTGAGACAGATTAAATCAAGGTCCATGTCGTCGCCCGGTATGGCGCAGCCGGGGCCCCACCCTGGAGCCAGGCCTGGGGTTGGGGCTCGTAAACGAGCGCCTGGTGGCCGGGCATTTGCCCATGGGGCCCAAAGGGGCGACGTGGGCCAGCCCTCCGGCAGACCCACCACCCACTAAGGGAACCGTAGGGGCCGGGTGCAGTGTGGATTAGGTGGCAGCTGACAGCAGGGTGCCCAGCGACCCGGTCCTAGAGACTAGCTCTAGGGACATGGAATGTCACCTCGTTGGGGGGAGGAGCCTGAGCTTGTGAGGGAGATTGAGAGGTACCGGCTAGATATAGTCGGGCTCACCTCCACACAGCCGGGGCTCTGGAACCCAACCTCTGGAGAAGGGCTGGACTCTCCACTGCTCTGGCATTGCCCATGGTGAGAGGTGGCGGGCTGGTGTGGGTTTGCTTATCTGGGGACTCCATGGTTCTACTGGGGGACTTCAAAGCCCACGTGGGCAGTGACAGTGAGACCTGGAGGGGGTGATTGGATCGCACGACCTCCCTGATCTGAACCCAGTGGTGTTCTGTTATTGGACTTCTGTGCTAGTCACAGTTTGTCCATAACAAACACCATGTTGGAGCACAGGGGGGTCCATAAGTGCACTTGGCACCAGGACACCCTAGGTCAGAGGTGGATGATCGACTTTGTGGTCGTGTCATCTGACCTCTGACCTTGTGTTTTGGACACTCGGGTGAAGAGAGGAGCAGAACTGTGGACCGATCTCCACCTGGTGGTGAGTTGGATTCGCTGGCGGAGGAGGAAACCGGACAGACTTGGCAGACCCAAACGTGTTGTGAGGGTCTGCTGGGAACGTCTGGTGGAACCCTCTGTCAGCAGGGTTTTCAACTCCCACCTCCGGGAGAGCTTCTCTTTGTTTATTTAACACTTTTCTAAAGCATAATTCCAAACTGCTTTACAGACAGACAAAGTAAAAGTTTGAATATAAAAAGTAAAGTGATCCGTTTCCTGTATGATCTGAAGACACCTTGGTGATCTACATGGTTCCATTCTGGGCTGAAAGAGCAGCTCATCAACCATGATCACATGGAGCAGCACAGCTTTCTGTTGAAGAGTCAACACATCCCACACACAGTGGTGGAAACAGACACACTCCCCCAGTGGTCATCCTGGTACCCCCATAGGCCCCACAGATGAACTCAAACAAGCTTTAAAACATGGAGTTGTTGATGGAGGTGAATATCAATCTTACTAATGATCATAATTGTAATAGTACGCTGTTTGTTTGGAAAGCCATTGAAAGAGCATGGAAGTATCTGGCGTTTGTGTGACTTACATCGGAGTGTGTGAAGGCATGCTGCGAGCGGCGACACTTCCCAGAGCAGGAGGACCATCGGTGTCCACAGGAGCTGCAGCGAGCCACTTCCCAGAACATCGTCTCTTCAGGATCGTGTCCATCGATTGAGTCTTGCTCATCGGGCCACAGCCCGGTGTCCACAGACACGGCATCGTCATCTGGAGCCAGATCAGTTGTGGTCTCATGGGACTGCCAGTCGATGGACAGTGGAGGGACACACTGTGGTAGAGACGTCACTGCTTCCTGAGTCTGATCTGGCTTTCTTTTGATTTGCAGGTCGGTCCAGGACTGTACGGCTCTGAAGGGGGTGGACGTGTCCAGTGGAAGTATACATGGAAGACTGGCCTGTTTTGACTTGTCCATGTAGGGGACATCCTTCCTGTGGACGATATGGGTAGACAGGCCAGAAGACATCTGAAGAGACACAGATCGGCCTGGTGTCTTGGGGAGTGGCATTGTAGAGCTGGAGGAAGACGTTTTAGAGCAGACACTCTCATGTCTTTCCATCTGACGGTCAGTTGCTTCTGAAGCGTCCAGGCTGCTGGACTCTTCAGGGACGGGGGTTGAGCTGGAGGTGGAGTTGGACAGCTGCACCGGTTCTGCCCAGTAGACTCTCCCTTCAGCCTCCAGCTGCTGAAGAAACGCCTGCATGTCTCCATTTTCACTGTCTGAGCCGTCAACCGAGGTTTCAAACACCAGATCTAAACTGTCAATCTCAATCAGATCACTTGGCCTCAGTGCAGGTGTGTGCTTCAACCCTGCATCTTGGTCAGGTCCAATCAGGGCACCTTCAGGTGATTCACTTTGTGTACTGTCAACGTCCATTTGACAAAGAAGTGGCTGGTCAGACGGAGCAGTCTGGTGGTCTTGATTGATCTGTATATGGTCACTTTCTTCGTTATGGATGTGCCCGGAGCTTTCTGAGTCTGAGATGTGAACATTTGTATCTTCTCTCACCATTTTCTTTGTCTCCTCATCTGCTTTCTGCTTTATATCCATCTTAAATGTGTCCTTTGAATCTAAAGGGGTGAAATCCATTTCAACGTAAGGGAAATCCTGGACTGGAGGTCTTTTCTCCTGGCGAAGGACTGCCTGTTGCTGATCATTGTGTGACTGTGTTATTAAATTCAATACTTTTCCGACAACTGGACCTGTGAGGACATCTGGATCAACAGACTGACTGACTCCGACTGAAGGAATGAAAGAAACAAATCCAGGTTGAGTCCACCCAGAGTCTGGATCACCAGGAGCTGTCTGTGTGTTGGACTGGAAGGGGGAAGACGGTCGATCATGCTCACATCGGGACATCTGGCTTCGGGATTCAGAGGTTTTAAATCCATCTGGGTCTGGGGACAACAAATCTTTTTGACTGGGTGATGAACTGTGAATGCTGGAGGAACAATCAAGAGGCGTTAGACGGTGAGGGTTAGGTGAACTGGGGAAAGTGGCAGGCACCTGAGTCTCCTCCCAGCCAGCAGGGCTTACTGGAAGGTCTGCTGGGAAATGACATATAGCAGTAGAGAAATAAAAGTCAGTATCCACATTTAAAGGGAACTGGTGGTCAGTTGTTTGTGGAGAGATGCTGGAGCTTTCAGAATCATGAGTAAGACCAGGAAGATGGGACAATGAAGCATCAGCCTCGGCATCCTCAGCCTTCCTGAACTCTCCCGACACCGAGGCCTTTTCCACGACGGTGGAGGTGAGTGGAGGAGTGGCGGTAAAGGAGGGAAGACGTTCTGCCCGGGTCTCACTGATACTCTGGGACTGAGGTGAAGAGCAGTGAGGTAGACCGGAACAAACCGCCTGTCTCTGGCTGGACGGGCAGGACGGCTCCTGAGACGACCCCAAGTCTGTCCCAGCATGCAGTGAAGGACGGAGGGACGGAGGCAGACCTCCATCTCCATCAGAGGAGTGGAGAGACGGGGGGGTCGACGGGACGGACACCTGATAGGCTGAAGGACACCACCTCAGCTCCTCACTGCCCCCTGCTGGCACACCAGACTGAGCCTGGACAGACAGAAGACCGAGCATCACACACACACACACACACACACACACACACACACACACACACACACACACACACACACACACACACACACACACACACACACACACACACACAGGGAGCAGACCTTGGTGGCTTTGCTCCTGGAGGGGATGAAAGGTTCTTCTAGAAAACCACTGCTGTCCGACTGGCAGCTGGCTGCTCGAATCAGACTCGTCACTGTGAAACAGTTCATGATGTTACAGACTCACAGAACGTCCAGAGCAAGAAGGGAAGCGTGAGGATAATACATGGTTTTGGTCTCAAAATAAAGCTGCGGTGAGAAGAGTGTTGCTCTGTAGATCTTTGGTGGACGAGATCATGTGACTGAGAGGACTGCTGCTCTTCACACTGGACTCAAAGGGTTAGGACAGAAAGCAGGAGACACTCAGAGAAACCCAACGGCTGAAGGACAAAAAGCAGGAGACACTCAGCTGGAGAGAAACCCAACGGCTGAAGGACAAAAAGCAGGAGACACTCAGGGAAATCCAGTGGCTGAAGGACAGAAAGCAGGGGACACTCAGCTGGAGAGAAATGTGGTGGATCTATTTCTACTGCAGTAAACATGCTGTCAGCACATGTCATTTGTGTAAACATGAGCTGCGTGTGTGTGTGTGTGTGTGTGTGTGTGTGTGTGTGTGTGTGTGTGTGGTTCATATGTACCTAAATGTTCTGCTCCTCCAGCGCTGCTCCCACTGACAGGACTTTCATCGAAGCTGATCTGGGAGACAGAGGAGCAGAGCAGAGCTGGTGAAACACTGATCTATCAGGGAGATGGAGGAACCTCCTGGAACATGCTGGAAGTGTCGACCGGCCGACAGGACTTTAATATCAGGACTGCTTCATAGAGGTTCAGCGTGTTCATTTTGAAGACATGAATGTTAAATAGATTTCCTTTTTGGAGTTTATCAAGACACTTGCTTTTGAGAGCAGTTTAGGATTCAGTGTCTTCATCAAGGACATGTTTACAGATGGGGAATCTAACCTGCAACCTCCCAATTGCACGATCACCAACTCCACCAGCCGAGCCGCATTAGCACCTGATCCATAAATGTATTTATGCGTGAAAATGAAGCGACAGAGCAGAATTCAGAATGGACACAAAGACCTGGACTGTCTGGACTGTGTCTGAACACCTTCAGGGACCGCTACGGCTCAGACCGCCCATGCTTCCACAGTTCTGAGCCCAGAACTGCTCTCATGACTGTGAAAAGAAACTGCTGTGGAGGATGTTAAATCATTTCCTATTACAGTGAACACTGAAACTGCTGGACTGATCCTCTGACCAGATGACGAGCTGATGATGCTATTTGGAATAACAGAAAGTCTGCTCTGAGTCTGGCTCTGCAGAAACAGTCCTCCTTGGACTCTGGTTCTGCAGGTTTCTTTGTTAAAAAGGAAGTTTTGCTTTCCCCAGTCTCTCGTTGCTGCTCATGTGAAACTGTTTCGTTTTATCTGTGTTTCTGAACAGCTGTGTTGTTCTTGGCGCTATAGAAATAAAGCTGAATTGAACTGAATTTCATGGTAATGGAACCATCTCATAAAAAGGTTTTGAGTTCCTGTAGGAGCTGGAGTGGCCAAAACTATGGCCCGGGGACCACCTGCAGCTCCTGACCCGTCTGAAAAGTGTGTGGTTGACTGCTGGTTCAGTTCTTTACGGTTTCCTTCTGTCTGGTTCCTGTCGTGTGTTTCCTGCGTGTGGAAACAGTCAGAAAACGAGTGACAACATGTGACTGCTGAGCGAAGGCAGTGTTGTTTTGTTGTTGGTAGAATAAATTCCCTCCAGATCCGTCTACAGTGATGACATGCAAATATTGTCTTTGCATTGTGAGTACAGTCACAGTGAGAACAATCCGAGCTGGAGGTCTGTCCTTACATGTACTGTTCTCCGTGTTCTCCAGGATCTAATGACACGAGGCTGCTGTCAACTGGAGTCATACAGTGACATAATATTTGTGTTCACCAGGTGTTAAGTCACGTACGTTTGAAGCCTGACATCACAAGTTCAGAATATTATATATTGTTAAAGTTTATTTTATAGCTAATAAGTGAAACATGGCATCACGGCTTCATACAGACACCAAGGGTTTTTTTTTCTTTTCCATCCTGTAACGGACACAATAACCTGCATTATCAGTGCTTCTTGCTGAGCAACATCCAGGCGTGTTGCCTCATTTCCACATTTTGATGGCACTGATGTGTGACCACGGCCAGAACCCGACCAAAACCACACAGACAAGAATGCTGGACAGAACATGGCGGAACCCAACGGTCATTGTTGAAACTCTTTCAGTAAATAACTCTGCCGTAAACTTGCCTCTTCCATTTCAAAAGACTCTTTGGCTCTCCGAGGGCTCCTCGTCCTCCTCAGTGAACCGCTGCCGGCAGGAGTGAGGACCGGCTCCGGGGTGAAGACCGGCTCCGGGGTGAAGACCGGTTCTGGGGTGAAGACAGGCTCCGGGCTCAATAAACCCCCAGAGTGAAGCCGGGACTCTTCAGCAGCTCTTCCTTCTGCCAGGGGTCCTAGACTCTGGGCGGGACCCAGACTCTGGGCGGGACCCAGACTCTGGGCGGGACCCAGACCCTGGGCAGGAGCCAGACCCTGGGCGGGACCCAGACTCTGGGCGGGACCCAGACCCTGGGCGGGACCCAGACTCTGGGCGGGACCCAGACTCTGGGCGGGACCCAGACTCTGGGGAGCAGGTCCTGTGGGGAGCTGGATCCTGTGCTGTGGCTCAGGTGGAGCAGACGGAGGTCCAGGCGGGTCCAGAGCCTTTTGTTGGCCCACGTGGCTGAGCGACTTCTTGGAGGCCCGGCGGAGCAGCATCCCGTAGCGCCTCCTCCTGGCCTGAGCCTCGGCAGACCGCTCTCTCGCAGGGGGGGCTCTGAGGGGGGAGGAGCCCACCAGGGAGGAGAAGGCTGTGGTCACCTGCTGGAGGACCTCCACCTGTCTGAAACGATCTGAAAGACAGGAGGAAGGAAACGTCTCTGAAAAATCTGACGTGGAAAAATTCAACAATGTGGCTGAAGATGAAGTGAGCCTTCAGAGGAGCACAGGGCGTAGACGTGCTTCCTCACACCGTCCAGCAGAGGCAGCGCTCAGCTGATCCTGCTCTTCCTCACACCGTCCAGCAGAGGCAGCGCTCAGCTGATCCTGCTCTTCCTCACACTGTCCAGCAGAGGCAGCGCTCAGCTGATCCTGCTCTTCCTCACACCGTCCAGCAGAGGCAGCGCTCAGCTGATCCTGCTCTTCCTCACACCGTCCAGCAGAGGCAGCGCTCAGCTGATCCTGCTCTTCCTCACACCGTCCAGCAGAGGCAGCGCTCAGCTAATCCTGCTCTTCCTCACACCGTCCAGCAGAGGCAGCGCTCAGCTGATCCTGCTCTTCCTCACACCGTCCAGTAGAGGCAGCGCTCAGCTGATCCTGCTCTTCCTCACACCGTCCAGCAGAGGCAGCGCTCAGCTGATCCTGCTCTTCCTCACACCGTCCAGCAGAGGCAGCGCTCAGCTGATCCTGCTCTTCCTCACACCGTCCAGCAGAGGCAGCGCTCAGCTAATCCTGCTCTTCCTCACACCGTCCAGCAGAGGCAGCGCTCAGCTGATCCTGCTCTTCCTCACACTGTCCAGCAGAGGCAGCGCTCAGCTGATCCTGCTCTTCCTCACACCGTCCAGCAGAGGCAGCGCTCAGCTGATCCTGCTCTTCCTCACACCGTCCAGCAGAGGCAGCGCTCAGCTGATCCTGCTCTTCCTCACACCGTCCAGCAGAGGCAGCGCTCAGCTAATCCTGCTCTTCCTCACACCGTCCAGCAGAGGCAGCGCTCAGCTGATCCTGCTCTTCCTCACACCGTCCAGTAGAGGCAGCGCTCAGCTGATCCTGCTCTTCCTCACACCGTCCAGCAGAGGCAGCGCTCAGCTGATCCTGCTCTTCCTCACACCGTCCAGCAGAGGCAGCGCTCAGCTGATCCTGCTCTTCCTCACACCGTCCAGCAGAGGCAGCGCTCAGCTAATCCTGCTCTTCCTCACACCGTCCAGCAGAGGCAGCGCTCAGCTGATCCTGCTCTTCCTCACACCGTCCAGCAGAGGCAGTGCTCAGCTGATCCTGCTCTTCCTCACACCGTCCAGCAGAGGCAGCGCTCAGCTGATCCTGCTCTTCCTCACACCGTCCAGCAGAGGCAGCGCTCAGCTGATCCTGCTCTTCCTCACACCGTCCAGCAGAGGCAGCGCCCAGCTGATCCTGCTCTTCCTCACACCGTCCAGCAGAGGCAGCGCTCAGCTGATCCTGCTCTTCCTCACACCGTCCAGCAGAGGCAGCGCTCAGCTGATCCTGCTCTTCCAGCTCTTTCATTTCTCTTGTCGGGTTTCCTGCAGTTCTGTTTTCAACTCACACAGAAAAAGTGTTTTCAGATTTCAGAGGTAGTCTTTGAACAGTCTCGGCACCGTGGATCCCTGCTGAGCGCTCTCACCTCTTACCAGCCGCCCATCCTGTGTGGAGTCTGCATGTTCTCCCTGTGTGTTCCTGGGTTTCCTCCAGACAGTCCGATTCCCCAACAAACATGGGAGCTTAACGGGTGGAACTCTTCCCTGGTGTGGCCATCCGTCTCTGTATGTCTGACCTGTGATGGACTATGAACCTGTCCTCACATGTCCACAGATGTTTTCATCTGTCTTTCCCTGTCCTAAGCTGTCCTCGCCTGTCCTCCCTGTTCTCCATACAGAGGTTACTTCATACAGTAGATGACTGAGCCGGTGGAAGAGAAGTGGAGCCTGACTTTGCTCTGTACTGTTATTGTGTTCATTACAACAGAGTTCTAGAAGTGAACCCTCGGAGGGAGAGGGGTGAGGTGTTTACCATCAGTGGGATAGAGCAGGATCTTGCTTGATCTTGACACCAGTTCATCTGCAGTGAACCAGACCAGGACCTTCTGAGCATTATCTGCCCAGTAGTAGAGCAAAAGGTTGCTTAGCCCCAGACCAGCCACGTTCCTGTCTCTGCAGTGAGGTTCTATTTGTTCCAGCATGTTTATCTATCCAACTGAGAGCGGAGATGATGCTGTTTGGCGGAGTGGAAAAAGAACTGTGAGGGAAGACTAGTACTGAAATAGCTAAGGAAATAAGCTATGGAGTATTGGTGGGGAGTATTTTCATTGAAATGGTCTGAATTCTGCTGGCCGGGGACAGTGGCTGTGTTCAGTGGCATCCTCTGAATATCCTGTTTAGATGTAGCTGCTAAGGTAGAGGTTCTGTACTCTCAGCCCCTGGACGGATGGCGTGCATTTCAGGCACTCCGGCTGTCCTGGAGGGTCAAGAGGAGTGCAGGGGTTCTCTGGCTAGTTGGTTCATCGGGAGATGTCCACTCTGAGAAATATTTAATTTGTAGCCTGAAAAATGACCAAAATTTAAAAAGCGTCAAAATGTGAGGAACACTTGATGTGGGGTCACTCACACAGAAAAGAAGGTCGTCAGCATATCACAACAGCAGAGAATACTGCTTTAAAACCCTGGTTTGACCTCAGTGTGATTCACAGCGGTTCTACAGTGAGAGAAAGTCACAGCGGAGAGTCTGGACATCTTTGGTGTGTGTGGTGGAAAAGAGGGGGTGTAAGGAGAACAGGAGGTACTCCCCTCCCTACTGCTGCCTCTGTAGACCAGGCAGGGTGTTGATAACATCGAGAAGTCTCCCGACAGCTTCCCCTCATCAGACCTACTGGTCAATTCCAGCCGGTGAGCCGTGAATCTGGTGAGCATTTTCACATCCGCTGGGAGGGGCAGTGGTGGGCAGCAGAGGAGCTGGTTGGCATGAAAATGTTTAAAGAACCCTACTGGGTTGCTATCGGGACCAGGGCTCTGGCCACGATTAATCGAGTGGATTGCATTTTTAACTTCAGCTGGTGTTAGTTTAGTATCCGATGTTCAGTTTTCGGTTGTTGCTGTGTGATACCTCGGGCAGATCAAGTGTCTCATAAAGGTCCTCCATTTGGGTGTTGATTCAGGATTCAGAAAATTCAGATTCATAAAAGAGGTGAGCTGGATCTGGGATTATATGGTCTGACTGATCCTGGACCTTTGTGGTTTGGTTGGACTCTGTTTTATGAGACAGAAGCCGCCTGGCCGGATCGTCGTTTCATAAGGGAGATATGTGTGGATGCTGACCTCTGTGCTTCTGCAGACAGAAGATTAAAGCTCGTGTCCGGAGTTTTCGTTCGTTTCCAACGTATGTATCATTTTTCAACAGAGCTTAAATGGCTTAAATGGTATTGTAGTATCTGGTTCGAAACTACAATATAATATCAGCATAAAGCAATATAAAAATGTATTTATTCCTCTCATAGACCCCCATGTTATCCGAAAAAGCGCCGGTCAGCTTCAGCCAATAGAGTTCGAGCTTCCGCCTTGTCGTGTTGTCGGTCAAAGTGTGGAGCAGCCAGAGAGCACGTCGCTCGCCCAGCAGAGGAGAGTTAGCTCTGCAGCAGATATATCCACTGTCTGCTGAACATCCACCGTAAACAGCTCAACATGGAGGATGCTGCAGGACTCAGAGGCTCTCATTTTCACCCGACGGATAATAGCGTGCACAATTAAAGGGGCGTGGCTTGGTCGCTCATGAAAGCAGAGGGAGGGGGAACCTGAGAAGTTGGATTAAAAAAAAACCTCTCTCTTTCAAAACTCCGGACGAGCTTTAAGGTCTGTTTGGACACTTAGTCTCTCTTGGTAAAAATCTGGTGTATAGGTTTCAGATTCTGATTTTATGATTATTCACATTTTGAATTGCATGTTTCAAAATTCTGTTGTTTTGCAGGTGGAGCCCGTAATGTAAAACATTTCCTACCACAGAGACTTCATTGAGAATCAAATGAATACAAAGAAAGAATTTCCTTTTTGACATTTTGTATTTTCTTTCAAAATAAAGTTCCATGTAGACCAACTAAAAACAATGTCTACATCAACACTGTTTTCAAACTGAACTAAAGTTGCCTGTAGAGCCACTGGTCTACTGCACAAATCCATCTTCAACAAAAAGCTCCAACACTGATTAAACCAGGAAACAAACTCAAGTTTTCAGAGGAATAAAACAACTTCAGAGATTCAGTACATCAGCTCCCTCTGATCAGACTCCAACAATAGAACCATCAGTAGAACAATCAGACTAGTCCTAACTGGAAATAATAGCAGGAAGTGATGTGGAACTCTGGAGAGAGATTTAACTTGATGACAAGCACAACAGTCCAGAGTATAGAATAGTCTGGAACACAGCACAGTCCAGAACATAGAACAGTTCTGAATGTAGAATAGTCCAGCGCATAGAACAATCCAGAATATAGACAGAGAAGTCTAGAATATAGACCAAATTACACTAAACAAAATTAAACTAAACCAAACTAAATTAAACTAAACTAAACTAAACTATACTAACTAAATACTAGTTTAAACAGTTAAGTATCCACAAAGCTGCCCCAGGAGCTAGAATGCTGTGGGAAGTACGGTGCACTGAGCCCTGTCCTCTAATGTCTGAATGTTATTCCCTTTAGTCCGTTCATTGCTTTTCACCTGTTGTCCCCCCCTTCGAGGGGGAGTCTTCTCCAGTTTCAGTTGCTGACTCCACTATTACGAAGGCCTATGAACAAGCTCCGTCTGGACCGGGAGGACACCCCTGTCGGTCCTGCCCGTGGACTGGCTTCGGTTCTACTGCTGGGATCCGTGGTTCCTGTGCTGGACCGTCCAACGGACTGTCCTCAACATAGTCCTAGGCTTTACTTCTTATTGTCTCATGCTAGCTGTTGCCAAAGCTGTCCGTCCCTGGGAGAGGGATCCCTCCATACTGTGGTTCTCCCCAAGATTTCTTCTTCTCCCACTGGGTTTTTGGAGTTTTTTCTTGCCGGATGTGAGGGTCGAAGGCGGTGGTTGCTTCGTTCTGTCTCGTTACTGTGAATATTGACATATTACCATTATGCTTATTCACTGTTTTTACTTTTACCGACCAATGTAACATCTTGAAGCCTCTGAGGCAGCTGTTGTTGTGATACTGGGCTATACAAAAATAAATTGATTGATTGATTGAAAATTGAGAACAGTGTCCCATAATGCACCTGTACTGCACAGTTCTGAAAAAAAACATGGTGGGACCATCGTGTCTGCCCAGAGCTGAAACCCACCAGGCTGACAAGACGCTTGAAACAACGTTCACTGATGGTGTGGGAAAACCGGGATCTTTATCTGGGAAGCGATTTGCTGAACTGTGCTGCTTCAGAAAGGCCGTGACGGCCAGCGAGCGGCTCTGGAAGCTTCTCTGGGTCAGCTGTCGGTTGGTGAGATATCGATACTGCCAGCTGCCATTGAAATGATAAAACGATGTGCGAGGAGGGAGAAGCTCCGAAGGTGAAGTCTGTAGCACCGTCTGACAACACGCTGAAGAGAAGGACCGACCGAGCACCAACAGGAAACTGGCTCCCAGCTCGCCTGCCGGAGGTTAGCCACCTGTTCCACCTCCATATGAGCTGAAAAAGTCAAACTTTTGTTGTGTTTTGAGTGTTTTTTATGCAACAACATCACTCAGACACTTTTGAGAATGGCTCCTAGTGTTGGACCTTATTTCAAGAAACCAAGAAAAAAAAACAAAAAATTGAATAGCTTATTTTGATGAGCAGTGGCAGAGAACAAACAGCAAGTCCAGAGCTGAAGTCTCACTTACTACTGACATCTGGGTTCTCCAGGTCGATCCGGCTCTGCTGAGCCTCCAGGAACACCTGCAGGTTGATCCCTCTGGCCTGAGACTGGTAACTGATGAACCGAGCGGGGATCCGTCCCGACAGGTCCGGCTCGTCACAGCCGAAGCCCAGCTCCAGGAGCAGCTCCTCCGGGTCGTCCTTCCACAGGTTCAGGATGTCCATCACACTGACAACAGGACAGCAGGACAGCAGCATGTCCATCACAGGAGAGCAGCTGATCACACTGAAAGCTCTCTGACACCGTCCACTTCTAGCCTTTCACAGACCAGACTCACCTGGTGGAGGCAGAGAGACTGGAAGTTCTGGAGCTGACGCTGTTCCACCTGCTGAGAGCCGGACTGGACCTGCTCCACCTGGACAGAGGACACAGGCGAGGGACGCATTATTCAGCATTTCTTAGCATGCTCAGCATTAATCAGGTCTTTAACCTGTTCAGTCCAGAGCTACAGGGTCCAAGTTTCAAATGCAGTTGAAGATGTTGTTGTTTTGAAGATGATCCTCCACCAATCATCTGCTCTATCTCCTCCTCCACTCCTCTCTCATTAGATCTGTCCATCTCACCTGAAGTCCACATCCTGTCATTCCACCACCTCTCCTCTGCTGAAGTCCAAACCACCTGAGTCTCAAACATTTTGAAGTATCCAGAACTCTGCTCCTGGTCCTGGCTCTGCTCCTGCTCCTGGTCCTGCTCCTGGTCCTGGCTCTGCTCCTGCTCCTGCTCCTGGTCCTGGCTCTGCTCCTGCTCCTGGTCCTGGTCCTGGTTCTGCTCCTGGTCCTGGTCCTGTTCCTGGTTCTGCTCCTGCTCCTGCTCCTGCTCTTGGTCCTGGTCCTGGTCCTGCTCCTGGTCCTGTTCCTGGTCCTGGTTCTGCTCCTGGTCCTGGTCCTGCTCCTGGTCCTGGTTCTACTCCTGGTCCTGGTTCTGCTCCTGCTCCTGGTCCTGGTCCTGTTCCTGGTCCTGGTCCTGGTTCTGCTCCTGGTCCTGGTCCTGTTCCTGGTTCTGCTCCTGCTCCTGCTCTTGGTCCTGGTCCTGGTCCTGGTCCTGGTCCTGGTCCTGCTCCTGGTCCTGGTCCTGATCCTGCACTCCACATTCACAGGCTGCTTTCGTACCAGGACAGTGCGGGACTCGTCTGTCCTGGCTCGGTGGGACGTGAGAATCTTTCCCCCTTTGTTTGTTCTGTCGAGCGGACCGTCAACGGACCAAACGCACAGACAATGACATGCAATTACAGCAGCTGCTCGTTTGAGGGCGCTGTCGATCGTAATGAACACTGAGCAGACGGGCAGAAGAAGAAGAAATCCGGCTCATCTGATTGGTGCGAACTGAAACCAGAAGCCCCGCCCCAGCAGCCAGCTAGCGGCTAACGGCTAACCACAAACAATCACGATTTAAAAAAGGTCCTTCATTACAGACTGTGCCTTCTAGGGGAAACAAAGTTAGGATGAGGAACCAAAACAAAACAAACCCGCACACAAACATCCAGACATGAGACAGCAGCATCGGTCCAGCAGCAGTTCGCAGCTTCCTCAGCGCTCCAGGTCATCCCCACTGTCCATCAGCAGGGGGTGGGGGCGGTTGGGTGGGGGCACGGAGACGTCGTGGGTGCAGGTGTGAGGCTATCAGTTCGTCAGTCCAGGTATGTGTGTGGTTGGCTCCTCCCCCTCTGCTCCGGATCGTGCTTGTCCAGCTTTCGAAAGAGTTCGCACAGTCAGCCTCAGCTTCTGCCCGTTGATTTGAAAAGACCGTCCTCCCTTGGACGTCTTTTGTGGCGGCGGTCTTCTTAATCCTCCAGAGGATCAGGTCGCAGCACCGGCCAATCAGCAGCAGGCCGATCATCATAAATCCAAAAATGGGAGACCAGCTGATCAGTTCCATGGTTGATATTTGGTTTGTTCGAAAAACCAAGTCAAGTGATTCCTCCAGTCAGACGAGACAAGAGAGCAGCAGAGACCAGAGGGAGGGAGGAGCGAGGAGCATCCGCCTCCTCCGAGAGCCAGCAAAAGAAAGTGGATTGTTCTCCGGGTTCTGCAGCGTTAATGTCTACAGTGGATTGTTCTCCGTGTTCTGCAGCGTTAATGTCTACAGTGGATTGTTCTCCGTGTTCTGCAGCGTTAATGTCTACAGTGGATTGTTCTCCGGGTTCTGCAGTGTTAATGTCTACAGTGGATTGTTCTCCGGGTTCTGCAGTGTTAATGTTTATTGTTCTCTGTGGTTTCATTACTAAAACAAACAGCACCCACTAAGGACCAACATGAAGACTAAATATTTTCAGAGTTTCTGCTGATTTTGTGGGAACACTGTTTTCAGAGCGTTGCTCTGTAAATGTCGTTGCTCAGGAACCACGCTGCATGTTTTTGGAAACCTTCCACGCCGTATTTGAGTGTGTATGAAGAAACCATCCTTTGTTCTGTCTGAACAGACTGTTTCTCTATTATGATGCTGCTACAGTTTGTCTTGCTATTCTTTCATCAGGACACCAGAACTGCAATGCATGCTGGGAAAAAAACAAAGTCTTTTGTCTATATCATTAAGAGAAAGTTAGTCAGGAATCCTGCTGATGCTGATCAGAATTTCTGAAGCCACAGACAGCTGCTGCAGCGTGAGCCTGACTTCTGGATCCGTTCACAGCCCTGCTGAGCATGAGAGAGGAGGAAGAAGGGTTCTTACCGTAGGAACTCCTGCACCGTCCTCACTGGCTGGTTCCCATATGAAGAGGCTGTAAGGAAGCGTGCAGGTCAGTGCGGAGCAGCGGGGAAGCCGCCGCCGCCGGCAGCAGCAGCAGCAGAGCATCCTGTCTGCCGGAGCACTCCAGCTATATTAGGAAAGGCTTCTGTCCTGTCTTCTCTCCAGCTATTTATGTTTGGGCTCATCCTTCCAGACAAGGAGCGCGTCTGATGCTGGCACGTAACTGTGTGTGTGTGTGTGTGTGTGTGTGTGTGTGTGTGTGTGTGTGTGTGTGTGTGTGTGTGTGTGTGTGTGTGTGTGTGTGTGTGTGTGAAAGATGACAGACCTTTATCACAGTTTAGAATTCGAACTGCACCAGCAGAACTGATGGTTCCTAAATCCTGCCTGCCAGACGTTCCAAAGACCTTTTCCATGAAGCTGCCTGCTGTTCCTCATCTGTCCACTGGGGGAGACACTGCCGCCATTCAGACCTACTGAATGCTTTGCATGCTCTGGTTTCACTCGCTCAGCTGTAAAAACCTGGTGCCTGGTTTAATGCTGAGCATTCGGAGCACCTGGTGCTTTTCACAGAAACTACATGAAGCTGAGGACATCGAGGACATCGAGGACATCGAGGACATCGAGGACATTGGTTTTTGCTGCTTTTCTCTGGATGGTCCCCCTGGTGGACTTCCCTGAACTCCAGA
>NC_043753.1:25980785-25983285 GCF_902148845.1 Salarias fasciatus
TACATTAAGGAGTTTTACAACCTTTAAATACTTATTTTCCACCATAAATATGTTACACATTTTTAATGATGTGTACAATGTGCCCTGACATATTCATTACAAGTACCTCTTTTTTTTTTCCCCTTGTCCTGTTCAGCAGCTGGGGCGTGCAATATTGTATGATTGTAGCCTTTTACTATCTGAACAGATTTTAATGTTAGCAGCAGGACGAGACTGAGTCTCCTCCTGCTGCTGCCTTTATTTAAGCTGGCATCCAGCATGGCTGAGGACAGGACCGGGACGGAAACGGGGGGGTGCGGGCACAACCTATGTACAAATGCAAAACAGTGTTGTTGACACACCACACACAACCAAGAACAGTCCCAAACCCCAATCTAGACAACACCAAAACAGAGCCGACAACCAACACAAAAACTGACACAACCATACATAAACACACACACACACACACACACACACACACACACACACACATATATATATATATATATATATATATATATCTATATATATATATATATATATATATATATATATATATGTATATACATGTATGTATATATATATATATACATATATTTATTTATATACAATTTTTTTTTTTTTTTTTAGAATATAGCTAGTCGTAACTAGTAGTAAACTCGGGGCGTGCATCAAGACAGGGCTACTACAGATAACCATTATTCTAACCACCACAAGAAGACAAGGTAACCCAGTATGTGAAGAGTGATTAAAGATCATCGTGATCATGCAAATATGATGGTGATAGTGATCATGCATATATGACCTCTGACCCCTGAGAAGGCCAGAAGCAGGCCAGAGAGACCCTCAGAGCCCAGACAGCCGGCGGTCATCACAGAGCCCGGATCCAAGCCGCCCCCCCCAGGCAGACGCCCCCGCTCCGGTTCAGACATGGGGCAGAGGAAAGCCCCGGCCGGGGACCCCGGCGGTCCCGGGGCCCGGGCCCCGCGGAGCCACGACCGGCAGGAGCCGGTCAGAGCCGAGAGCCCAAGGCCCAAGAGCCCAAGAGCCGACCCCCCACACACGCACACACACACACACACACAGAGTCAACCCTACCCCAAACACACTCACATTCCCACGTCATCCAACCGTCATGTCCTGTGGGAGACCCCCCGGAAGGCAAGGGAACACCGAACCCCACATCCAGGCCCCCTCGCCACCCACAACCGCTGCCCCCACCACCAAACCCCACTGCTGCAGACAGGTGTGCACCCCCCAGAGCCAGCAGCCCCCCAAACCACAGCCGGTCCAAACCCCAGACCTGTGGGGAAAATAACAGCCCCCACCCCCCACCCCCCACCAGAAGGAATCCGGAAACGGGGGCGCAGAAGACCCCATTGCCCCCCCCCCCGGCTCGTGAGTGTTGATGGAGTATATGTTGTTTGTGATTAAAATTGAGGGGCAGTAACCACACCGCGCCGCGAGTGAGGCCAAACGAGCAGTCCCATCCACCTGAACAGCTCCCCCCACCGACACGGCGCACCAAGACCCCCCGACGTGTGTGTTTGTATGTATTTGGTCGTGTTAGATGACTAAGTGCAATTAAGACTGAGAGGCGAGCCACTGAAGGGTGCAGTGATTGAGGCCACTTAGACGCCCCCCCCACCCCCCACCCCCCCCCCACCCCCACCACACCCAACCTGATAAGCCCACCTCCCAAAGCCCTACGTGTGTGTGCATGAGAGCGGGAGGAGAGGGGGGTCCGGGGATGCCGCAGCAGCCCCGTCACCCAGGAGCCCCCGGATGAAGGAAAGGGCCAGGAGCGCCATCCCCCCCCCCACCTCCAGGACCAGGGCGGACAGCGACCATGGCCAGAGAGCCACCGACCCAAGAAACACACACCCATCATGCATCGGGAGGAGTGAAGGTGAGGACAGACAGGGGGCAGCAGAAGGACCCAGACCCAGGGCCCACCGCCCCCAGGCCCACCGGGGCCACCCCCCACAGGGCACCACACTCTCTCCTCACATACATACCTCCAATCGCCCACACATATACACCCACACATACAGACACACATACATACTTACAGATACACACACATACATACATGCTCACAGAAACATACCCACACATACATACACACTTACACATACACAGTCACACACATATACATACATATCCAGATACACACCCACACACTCACATACACATACATACATACCCACTCATACAAAAACATACATACATACTCACACATACACACCCACACACATACACATGCACGTACACACACACCCACCTTCCCCAACCCCCTAACCCCCACAGCCCACCACCACCACCCCCATATCTACCCCCCCATCCACCCCACCCCCCGTCCGCCACCCCCCCACCCATCCACCCCACCCCCCTGTCCCCCACCACCACAACCACCCACCCCGATGCCCTGGATTCCGGGGCAGCAACCAGACCCCAGGGAATGCACCGACCCAGGCCGCGGCAGCACGCCCGAGCCAACCGGCAACCCCAGCCAGGC